>NC_040892.2:11742112-11947112 GCF_900634795.4 Betta splendens | reverse complement strand
CCTTTGAGTGTTCACATTCCAGCACATCTGCTTTGGATGAAGCGTGGTAAACTCTGTGTGTGTGTGTGTGTGTGTGTGTGTGTGTGTGTGTGTGTGTGTGTGTGTGTGTGTGTGTGTGTGTGTGTGTGTGTGTGTGTGTGTGTGTGTGTGTTTGTGTCTGGGAGAGAGAGAGGGCGAGAGAGAGAGCAGCAGTGAGAGGCAGAGAGGAGCAGAAGAGGAAAGATTTCTGATCTTTTATTGAACCAAACATTCACTTGATTCACATTCAGCTGTTCAGAGTCACATTTATGAGTAATCTGTCGAGTTTGATTATGAACCTGCAGGATTTTTAGGTTGTGAGCGTACAGTAGTAGTATTTGGAGCTTGTTTGACCTTTTCTTCTCTGTCTGGCATAAATGTGACCTGGAAGCGCTCCTCCTCCTCTGATGTCAGTCTCTGAACTGCGTCTAGTTGCATGTGCTTGTCTCATTGAAGCCTGGTGCTTAAAACTGTGAGATCACAACGCAGAAATGCTTACATTTGCATGAAGCCTTGCTCAAGGGCACTACGGCTGTGTTAATAAGGGAGCTCCTAGCTGTCGTTTCAACATCGGAGATGATCAATCCTGAAGCCTGGTAAAGTCATCATCAGGGCATTTTGTATTTGGTGTCTCAAACCTTCTGCAGCTGCAGTGAGTGATCTCTGCTTGGCAGATGCTGGAATCATAATAAGTTAAACTTCAAATGTCCAGTTAACGTCAGCACGCTAGCGTCAATGACTCTGGAAGTGTAATAGTAGAATTTAGCTGGAGCTGCTGAACCTCTGAGTCCTAGTTGTGTGTGTAGACGGTGCCTTACGCTGTGTTTCCATTGATGATGATGTAACAATGCAGCCAGAATCAAAATTTGAATTTACAGCATTTCTCAGTTGTTGAATGTGTCTCACTTACTAGCATGTCATCCTGTCCAGCCTGTTGTCTGTGTATGTGTTCAGCCGCTTGGTGTCTTAAAAGGAAATAGAAGAGCTGCTTCCTCCTCATCCCCCTGTTTTTTTCATGCGAGCCGAGGAGCTGCAGGAGAGGAGAGGCTGAACAGATGCTCCCCACATTTGGAGAGAATAACAGGGAGAAGAACCATCAAACACTAAACAAAGACAAAATGCCTCCTGGTTCTTTTTCTTCTCTTCTTTCCACTTTGCTTCAGTTTTCGGTCTTTTATCTGCTTCCAACTTTTTCTTTTCATTCAGTTTTATTTATTGTCTTTCCATTGTCTTTCCATTCCTCATCTTCAACAAAACCCTTCAGGGCCCAGCAGCATTTCCATCACTGTCAAGTTACTGAAACGTTGCTGAGAAAATACAGTTGTTTTTTAATGTTTGACCTTTAAAGCTTATTCCATTGTTTAGTCCCACAATCTATAAAACTACTTTGATTAGTTATGAGTTTCTATGAACATTGGATCCTAAACGCAGCACTTTGACCACTGATGCTGGTGCATTTCTGTGACAGCCGTCAGGTTTCTCTTTGCTGCCTCAGAGATGGATAAGTTATTGAAGGTGCCTGTGAGCTGCTGTAACTGCTGCTGGTGACACACGAGCTCACAGATCCTACGATCAAACACGTTCTACACTGTTTCACCTCAGATCCCTCTCACATTTGATCTGCAGCTGTCTGGTTTGTCCTTGTCGTCCGGATGCTGTTCTCAGCATTAGGTCAAATATGAAACTACGGTTGGACAACCACTTCTACTTGCTTCTACTGGTAACTACTGTAGATCAGAAGAGCTTCTGCTGTTTTGCTTTGTGTTCCTTTTTTTCACTGTTTTACAGAAAAGGTTCTCCTGGTTTTTAAATGCCTTCTTGTCATTTTTCTGCTATTTAACCCAGAACGGGTTTGGTTTGTTTCCATGAGTGTCTTCTAGGTTGTTAGGTTTCAAATTATAGAAGAACTTCCACAGGTTTCTGTAGTTTCTACTACTGTAGTTTCTACTACAGAAACAAGGTAGTCAGTACATCAGTTATAAGAACATAATCTGATCTGAATTCAGCCTATAACAGTGGACCTTTTTTTATAAAGGGGTTTTGAAGGTTAATAGCTTCATCAGATCATGTTTTGATTGAGAATTAAGAATCCTGACATTATTGTTGGCTTTTATCTGCTACATATTTGAAGGTGCATCTACATACTGTACAGTAATTCAGGCCTAGTCTAGATACAGTAGCTGTGATAAGTGCATGTTCATGTATTGATTGATTGATAAATCAGTCACTAGACTAGTTTGGTACAATTAAGACATAAAAACGTTGAACCAATTTATCTTCAAAATCCTTTCAAAGCAGACTTTGTGTTTAGAACGTTCATTTCTGTTTTGTATCTTCTGTGGTCATCATCATCATCATCATTATTTTCCACTGGTTGTGACAGAGATGTGGTGGTATCACTTGGATAACCGGTTCTCTCTGTTAAACCATCCAGCAAGGTTTATGTGAGAACATGTCAGGTTTCATGTCATGTCATGAGTTGTGTTGTGGGAAAGGAGAAGGTCACTGACTGAGCTGAACTGGACGTGTTTTCTGATTGGATTGCTCATATTTACATGGTGTGTGTCTGTCAGTCGTCTCTGAGACTCAGTCCTTCAGGGTTTGTGTGATTAGCTCAAGGTCCACTGGCTGACAGAGAATACGGACGCTGGTGTGTGTGTGTGTGTGTGTGTGTGTGTGTGTGTGTGTGTGTGTGTGTGTGTGTGTGTGTGTGTGTGTGTGTGTGTGTGTGTGTGTGTGTGTGTGACAGGAACAGGTGCAGAGTGTGTTAAGTCTGAAGAATGTGGAGAGTCAAAATAACAACCTCATCTCTAACACAGACGCAGTCACACACTCTGTCCTCACTAACAACGGGAACACGTTTCTGCCCGACGTCGGACATAAATCTAAATATTTTCATCAGGAGCAAGGGACTAAGTTCTCAGATGGAGGAAGAGGAGGAGGAGGAAGCATGAAGACATACCAGTTTAGGGTTAATGACAACTACAGACTGTGTGCGAGAACATGCAGGCTCGTTTGGATTCTTAGAGTCGTGCAAGGTGCACTACGACCCTCTACCTAATCTAATTACTGTAGCATTTGTGTGTGTATGTGTGTGTGTGTGTGGTGGGGGGGGGGGTCATTTCATGACCTCCACCTCTCATTCCCAGCGTTCTCAGGGTTTCCTTTCTACAGTGGATGTCCTCAGTGTTTGTGGCACCAAGACCTGAAAACATACCTCATTAAATGGTGGGGTTTTTTTCTGAGAGTGTTTAGCTTGAAAGCACGGAGCAGCAGCTCAGCAGATCTGAAGTGATGTGAAGCAAAGTCAAGGGAGGCTGCTTTCACTTTGGGCTGTGTTCTTGTTTTAATCATTTCTCTCAGGGACTGTGGGAAGTGAGATGGATGTTTTTTATAATGCCCCTAAATGTCTTCTCCTCTTTTCTCTTTTTTTCCCCTTTTCTCTGTGTTTTCTGTCATGAGATTTTTGTTCCACATCTGTACTCCATTCATATGCAAATAACAAAGGCGCCCATGTTGTTGTTGTTTGTGAAGGATCAGGTGGGTAGCCGCACGGTGCGCTTTCATTTTAGCGTGTATCAGTGAGGGAGACGGAGAAGCAAGAGCGCTTTCAACAGCTGTTCCTGGGTTTGCGTCATGGCTGGGTGTTTGCACGCTATGCGCACACACACACACACACACACAGCCAGAGGCATGCTGTGGGGACCCCCCATTTGAAGGCATGACCAAACACCAGCCGTTTTCCGTGCATCCGCTACGTCGCTCTTGCTCGGGACGAGCTTCACCTGTTGCGGGTGATGACAAGCGGCTGGTGAAGCTGTCGGCCTCGCGTTGTTCCACGCGCTCGCTTCACACTGTGAAAGGAGTGAAACTCACAGCTCTGAGTGGAAGGAGGGTGGAAACACAATGTGCCGTGCCTTTTTTTATTTAACGAAATGTCGATTTGCAAACAGGAAATTAGAAAACGTGAATAAAGTATATATAAAATTAAGTATTAAATGAGCAAACAGACCTGACTTATTTGTGTTGTGAGTGTGAATGTGGGCAGGTTTTTGTTGTCTGTTACAACCTGATGGAGATCATGTGTATTTGTTTTCCTGTGACGGTTCCAGTGTTAGACGACATTAAGGGAATCGCAGAGTTTGGCTGCGAGCTGATGTGACGAACATGTGTTTTGATCCCGGTCCTGAACAACGTGTTGTGTGTTTGTGTTGCAGGTGTACGCTCCGTCTGCCAGTACAGCCGACTACAACAGGGACTCGCCGGGGTACCCCTCCTCCAAACCTCCTAGTGCCGGCTTCCCAAGCTCCTTCTTCATGCCAGGTACTCACCACTCACACTAATGGTGGATTCCTGAGCTCACTGTGGACGCTGGATCACAGAAACGTTAGCTCTCAGACCAACGTCAGCCTGAGGTTCGAGTCATGATGAGCGTTTGCCCTGAAACGCAGTGATGTCAGCAGGTTTTTGTTCTGGGTGAACACATAACATACAACTAAATTATATTGTAGTGCTTTGCTTTTATAAGATAAACAAATGAGGTGAAATAGGTTCTAACAAAAAAACAATTTAGGCCAATGTGTATTATTACCAGATGCTGTCACACATCTGAAATAGTAAAGGTCAAACTCTGAGGTCATATACTGTACTAACATAATCCTCATCTTTAAGTCATAGACTCTAAAAAAGAAATGTTTCTTAGAACACATGAAGAGAACTAGCAAGGAATCAGCAAGTTTTTGTTAACTGGGTTATTCCTGATGCCAAAGCAGGAAAGCAGGTGTTGTTTTTTAAATCAGGCTACTTCACAAAGTGGGTCAGACAGAATACTAAAGTGCAACTAGACTCACTGGAAGCTTTGACCGAAAGTAGCTCAGCTCAGAACCTCGCCGGGGTTCGTACTCCGACCCGTCACACTGATCTGAAACCAGCAGAAGCGCGTCGCTGAACCTCCTCTTCCTCTCCTTGCGTGTGTCCATCAGATGGTCATCACAGTGGTGATCCCTGGAGCAGCAGTAGCAGCAGTATGAGCCAGCAGGGTTACCATGGTAGCATGCTGGGGGGTGGGAACTCGGCCCACGGTCCGGCCCAGAGCTCCTCCTACTGCGGGATCCACCCACATGACAGATTGGTGAGCGAAGCTGTCAGTCACACTATGGAGCAATCACTGATACTGAGGACGGGACAAGGCTAATTGGCTTTGTTTATGCTAGCATATTAGAATTATTCATGGTAAAGATAAAGCCTCGCCTTGTCTTTTCACTGCAATCTCTGCAGAGCTACCCATCACATTCGTCTGCAGACATCAGCTCCAGCCTTCCTCCCATGTCCAGCTTCCACCGAGGGGGCGGGAGCGGTGGCAGCGCCAATCATTACAGCACCGCCTCCTGCACCGCCTCCACCAACGGCACAGACAGTATTATGGGTAAGACGTCTGTGTATGAAGACACTAAAACCACTTCAGCGCATGTTCTCATGAGGGTCACATGAGCATTTTGAGCCATATTTTATTTGTTTGAAGGCAAGAACAGAACCTGACACTTGACTTGTACTCGACTGCTCACTTGGACTTGAACAAGTAAAAGACATGATTTTTATCCAATGATAAACAATACACAAAGACCTGCACCTTGACTTTGACCTTCATTAAAAAAGCTCTTCTGAGTTTTTGTTCGGCTGCATGTGAAAAGTCGTCAGGCCTCAAACCTGCATGTGTTCATTTAGTTGTTCATCCTTTGAAAAAGACGCAGACGTACCACTTGCACTGCCTGACTGACATTTTCCTGGTTTCCAGCCAGATTACTACATTCATTGAACTACATGTTTATTTACCTCCATAGAAATGCAAGAAAAGTTTCCTGTAGTGATTAAAAAATAAACTTGACTGTCAGTGGAAATAACAAGCAGTCAAGCGCCGAATAGAAGCAAACTGAGCGGAACGCTCTGGCTGGAGCTTGACATCACTGACACAAGCAGCGGGCCATGTGGACCCCTCGCTTTGAGCTCCATAGAACAAATAGAAGTGCAATAAGAAACAGACTCGCAGTTTGTTTTCATGGGAATCATCTCCAACATTCCACAAATATATCACACGGACACACACACACTCCAGCACGCATGCACGCACAGAGGAGATGAGTGTAAACACAAGGAGAACCAAATAAAAAACACAATTGTGTTGTGTAAGTATAAACATATGACACACACACAAACTGTGTTCACAGCTGTTTGTCCTCAGTCTGCGTTTGTGGGAGTAAACAAGGGGAGAAGTCCTTTTGACGGTGAACTGCAGCTGTGCGTAAACTACGGCACACAAACGTATGCAGTGAGATCTGTGCAGGTCCCATCGGCGAAGCAGGCACCGGCCTGAGTCACAGATTCATAGAGTCAGCGAGCAGGAACGTCAACGTCATGTCAGGATCGAATGTGTTATTGGTTATTAATACAATGATATAGTACCTTTTGTTAGTTCATCACAAACAATGAGGGGGTCAGATATATATAATAAAGTACAGCTCTGGTCCCTATGAACACTATGAACAAAGCTATATTTGTGTTTGAGGAGGTGATTCACAAATAAAAATAACAAATCTAGATATTAAAATCTACCATATATAAAATTAATTGAATGTTATCTGTTTGGCTCCTTTGTGGCCTAAGCTCTCATTTATGAAAGAGACTTTCCCTGCATATGTTCTAAATTATCCATGGAGTCAGGATCCGATTCTGGGCCGGTACGTGTGTAGCGCTAATCCCTTGGTTGCTTTACTAGGCCAGTGGTGTGGCGTGAGTGAGACACTAGGCTTTAACCCCAAAACATATGCTGCTCTGACTCTGTCTCCAACAGCTTAAAGAAGCCCACTCCTGCCAATCTACTGTATGTAATGGATTCATTTGCCATGAAAGGATGTGTGTGTGTGTGTGTGTGTGTGTGTGTGTGTGTGTGTGTGTGTGTGTGTGTGTGTGTGTGTGTGTGTGTGTGTGTGTGTGTGTGTGTGTGTGTGTGTGTGTGAGCGTAAACTTTCCATCTGGGATGTTCTGTCAGGAGAGACGGTCTGTAAGCATGTCAGGCTGTGTGTGTGTGTGTATGTGTGTGTGTGCGTGTGTGTGTGTGTGTGTGGGCGCTCATCTGGTCCACTGAGGTCACTTCCTTCCTCGCTGGCCTCGGTCCTCTTCAAGTGTGTGAAACAGATTTAGGCGTGTTCTAGTCCAGCATTCACACACACACACACACACACACACACACACACACACACACACAGTTAGAATGTGGATAAACATTCAACATTTCTGTTGAATTCTATGTCTGGTTGTGACACAGTTTGTTACTTACAGTAACAATATGGGACGTGATCAGATTGGATGTGACGCCGGCTATAACCTGCTCCATGTTAGCATGAGGGCTTTTACTTCTTCTTTGCTTCCTACACAAAATAAAACACAAGTACGCAAAGGATGTTGTGACATGAACCCATTATTATCATCCTTCTCATCCAATTTTAGTTTTAATGAAAATGTGTTTCCAGTTTGAACAAACATTCTACATTCTAACGGGGTCTAGTTAGAAGGAATCATTTAAATTTGTGCATAACAACGTCCTTATTCACAAGAAACGTCCCGCTTTGTCCCCCGTGTCCTGTGTGTGTGTGTGTGTGTGTGTGTGTGTGTGTGTGTGTGTGTGTGTGTGTGTGTGTGTGTGTGTGTGTGTGTGTGTGTGTGTGTGTGTGTGTGTCTCAGCTAACCGAGCACAGAGCGCAGCAGCCAGCAGTTCTCAGACAGGAGATGCCTTAGGGAAAGCACTCGCATCGGTGAGTACATCTCACAAACACACACACACACACACACACCGTGCATGTGACCTGTTTTGTTCCTGAATTATGCAAAACGATTTTTAAAATCCTCCCCTTCACTGATCAAGTCTCGATCTCAGTCACTTAGACGTCCACTGACCTTCTCTCTTTCAGATCTACTCCCCAGACCACACGAACAACAGCTTCTCCTCCAACCCCTCCACCCCCGTTGGCTCCCCCCCCTCTCTCACAGGTAGGCTCACCAACAATAATATGAATAACATGATACATACGATAGGTAAGACGGGACCTTTACTACTGTACAAATCCAAACCAAACACATTCACATGATGCTCCTCTTTATCCTTCTCGTCCTCAAGTCTCCACCAATCACGTCTCTCCTTGCCTGATGATGTAACCCCCCCCCCCCCCCCCCCCCCCCCCCCCCCCCCGCTCCTTAAAGTGAAAAATGATTCTCCTAATAATAGTTGTGTCAAATTTGTATCTAATTGTCGCCACTGCACACTCACACTCCGTTTGATATTTCTCTGCTGTGCCTTGTGACTGATAGCTTTAATTATGAGCACCACTTTGAACAATTTGTTCACAGACCTACCAGCTCTGTGAACACAGACACCCCCCCCCCTTCCTCATCCTCCTTGTCGTCATTATAGCTGCCTGGGATATTGCCTGCTAAACCATAATTGGTGTTTATCATTGTGTCAGAGTTATTCCACTTTTTACAAATTACAAATGAAGCCTATTAGAGCGAACTGCATGCAAATTGATATCCACAGCTAATTTTGTGACAGTGTTTTACAGTGTTAGTCTTGAAATAATTTACCCTGGCATTTAATACATATATTTGTATTTGCACATGAATATACCCAGGTGATTATTCATTAATTAGCATATGGAAATGAGCGTGTAATAGGAATAAAGGAAAGAGGAGAGAAAAATCAGAGACAAAATGAGAGGACAATAAAAAAGGGAAACGTGAGCTAATGAGATGAGATCAGAGGTACAAGGGCAAAGTCAGGAGGAGGAGGGACGAGGAACGGGGGAAAGGGAGAGCTGGAGAGGAGGAAACTAAAGGAGAAAACAGCAATGGAAACCTGACGTTTGCTCTGATCCCGTTTTGAGGTGACGGTCATGTTCCCATCAAAGCAAAACGAGCCCCGTCGTCTCCGCGGGCTCACGTCTGCATGTAGCTCCAGCAGCTCACCTCAGCAGCACTCTCTACATGATCCTGCGTCTTTGGGCCTTTCCATAAATCATCAGTAACTTCACACAAGTCGCTGTCTCTCATCTGTGCACCAGCTAATGAGACCTGCCCATTCACATACGAGCCTTCAGAGTGTCGACCAGCACAAAGGCAGGAAAGAACAGACACACAAAGCTTGTTTATTCTGCAGAGGGCCCATGCTAATCAAGCACTTGTACCTTTTCAAAGACAAAAGCCTGATATTAGCATTCGTGCTTTGAGATATGGCTTGGTTGCTTTTTGTCTTTTCCTCCTCATCTTTGTGTCTATTATGCCCGAGCACCACGAGTGGATGCGATGAGAGACTCCTCGCGTGTAAGGACTTTTTTGTGGCGAGTGGCCGCTTTTTCTGACACGCGATCAGAGAGAAGCTCCTGGCTGCGCTCCACACACACGAGGGCCGTGTTTGTTCCGAGCAGGTCTGAGTGCGGTGCACATTAAAGCGGCCCCTGTGTTGTGTCTTCCAGCCGCCAGCTCCGCCGTATGGTCGAGGAACGGCGGACAGGGAGCGTCGTCGCCCAACTACGAGGCCCCGCTGCACTCTCTGGTAGCGCCGCCGCCGCCGCACATCGCGACCTAAGCCTTTAGGTCCATTTCCTCACGCCCTCCGTCTCTCTTTCCCCGCAGCAAAGTCGCATCGAGGACCGCCTAGAGCGCCTGGACGACGCCATCCACGTGCTGCGCAGCCACGCGGTGGGGCCGTCGCCGGGCATGACCAGCGGCCACGGCGACATGCACGGCCTCATCGGGGCCGCGCACACGCACAACGGGGCCATGGGCGCTCTGGGCAGCGGCTACGGCACCGGGCTGCTGTCGGCCAACAGGCACTCACTCATGGTAGGAGCCCGCGTTAGACTGGACAGTGACACACGTGCACTAGAACTAGAACCACACCGGCTTCAAGAATTCAATTCAAGGGGGGGCGCATGTTTGGCATTAACCATCCAAGAATTAAAACCATCTTCACACACACACACACACACACAAAAATGTTTGGTAGCAAATGTAGGAAATAATCACAAACATACGAACTGTTGTGATTGATGTGGATGAGGTTCTCATGCAGCACGTCAGTAGCGTAGCGCTGCCTCCTCCGTGTGTGACACATGATGTATCACTTTAGACCATGAGCTCGTCTTTTCCTTCTCTATATTTTGTTCTTCCCGTCATTGTGTTGGTCTTTTATCTTCTGGTCAGACCTTTCATGAAGCCGGTCTCCTAACTGTAGACACATCTGTCTGCTCCAGGCAAAGAATGAGCACTTACCTGACTCTGTTGTGTTATATTATTGGAAAATTAATACCAGCTGGATATTAAGTAATAATGAAACCAACAGTCAAAAAATCCAGTTGTTAAAAAGTAGAAAAATTAAAACCTGACAAATTGTTCCTCTCACAGATTATTTCAATTGACCGTTGAAAAGTGATTCATGTTCAGTTTTCATACACAAACCCACACATACAGTAGGTTTGACACAAAGAAGAGCTTCTACTTCACATCAGGAAGCAAACAGCTGTGTGACATAAGGAGGTGTGGGAGGGCGAGAAGACGAGGGCATCGCTCAATCACAATAAACTCAAATGTTCAGACTTCTTCCATTTATTTGGACTGTACTGTACGTTTGTGCGTGTTCACCTGCACTCACACTCGCCAGATGTTCTCTTCAACCTAAACACGAGACACTCTGCGCATTGTCAGAACCTTGTCGACGCCACTCAGCTGCAAATCATGAGGGCAGCTCTGGACGCGAGCTCTGTCCAGCTGTTTTGCATCGCGGTGGTGATGCTCAATGTGGCCTATAGAGGCAGCTGGAGGCAGTGTGTGTGTGTGTGTGTGCGTGTGCGTGCGTGCGTGCGTGCGTGCGTGCGTGCGTGCGTGCGTGCGTCTGTCTGTCTGTCTGTCTGTCTGTCTGTCTTCTTGCCCACATCTGTCCAGCTGTGTCCACCAGCTTCTAAACTCTATCACTTTAAACTACCGACTGCTTGAAAATGACACCAACAAACAGTAGTTTCTGTGTTATTTGTGGTGATGTTTGGCACTTAGCTTCACTTCAAGTCTCTTTATCAGTTCTGCTACTGGACAGGTATTTGTTAAAATGCAAAACTTATGATCAACAAATTCTTGGAAAAAAAAGTGTCAGTGCAGCAACATTTAATAGTGTTTTAACGACTTCAGTACCACTAAATCAGACAACCGACATATTTAATTGTAGTTTTGATCTGTGTTATTTACAAAAACATAAAGAATGCAGATCGTACATCATTACGTGTTAACAAAAATCATTTGTGTTGGAATTTAAAAGAAAGTTCAGGTTATAGCAGTATAATTTGAAAGTTTTGAACTTTGAAAGTGTTGCAGTGAAAAATGTTTTTCCTAAACCACGATCACCATCGTTTTGAAATTGTTTCAAACTCCTGGTACAGCTTTGATGTGAAGTGATCTTAAACCATTAAATGTTTACATTTTGTTAAATTTAATATTTTAACTACTTTTTAGTTGATTCGTGAAATGACCAGAGACATTTACGATTTGTTTTTATATTTATGCAGTGGAAAGAGAAAATAAAGTGAAGTGATGAATGTCGACCTGTGCTGAAAAACACTATTTACTCATGGACTCTTTAAAAACACACCGAAGCTCATAAACTGCTCCTTGTGTCGCAATTAGGAGCAGCGTGTGTGTGTGTGTGTGTGTGTGTGTGTGTGTGTGTGTGTGTGTGTGTGTGTGTGTGTGTGTGTGAGTGCGTGTGTGTGTGTGTGTGTGTGTGTGTGTGTGTGTGTGTGTGTGTGTGTGTGTGTGTGTGTGTGAGTGCGTGTGTGCGTGTGTGTGTGTGTGTGTGTGTGTGTGTGTGTGTGTGTGTGTGTGTGTGTGTGTGTGTGTGTGTGTGTGTGTGTCTGGATCACTGCTTAATAGAAACAGTCTCATTACTGTGAGCCTAAAACACAGAAGCTCTGTGGCTCCACACGCCACCTCGTAAATGTTGAGCCAATGAATGCAGGCGGCTGCTTAACGTCATTGTACGAGACCGGACGGCTGACGGGACGTATTTCACTTCTTCCCTCGCCTCTGCTTCTCATAAGACACGGGACTGTCATCATTCAAGCAGACTCTGGCTTCTAACGCTGAGCTACAGTTTAGGCCTTTGAATGACAGTGCAGGTGGTTTATGGTCCTGGTGAGGTGTGATGTAAATGACCATTCGTGACTTCCTCAGAGTAGATATGATGGAGCAGATATTGACTAATACAGTTTGTGCAGACCTGAGGCTAAAGTGATGATCTGATCTACACTGGTCCTGATGTCTTCTGTCGTCCTCTTCTTATTGCCTCCTTCCTTTGGGCACCTGAGTTTTTCTCATGCCTCTTTCTGTTTTGTTTCCAGTCACTTCTTCACATTTTCTCTGTTTTCTCTCTTTTCCTATTTCCTACTTTCCTACAGATGTCGTTTCTGTTTTCTAACGTCCCCTCGCTCACGTGTTCTGGTTTTGGCTCACCATAGTACCATGTATTTACTTTATTACACATTTTCTGTCACACTTGTTTTTATCTTCCTGTCTTTTCTCTCTTTGCCCCCTCC
Organism: Betta splendens; assembly: GCF_900634795.4. NCBI lineage: Eukaryota > Metazoa > Chordata > Actinopteri > Anabantiformes > Osphronemidae > Betta > Betta splendens. The sequence goes on along the minus strand of NC_040892.2, from coordinate 11,934,465 downwards.
CCACACACACGCACACACACACACACACACACACACACACACACACACACACACACACACACACACACACACACACACACACACACACAGCTGTATGTAGTTTGGCAGTGTAAAGCACAGACGCCTGCAGGCTGAGGTCATAACTCTGGGAAAACAGGTGGTAGGCTGATGTGGGAAAGAGACATATACATGAATGTGTTATAAGCTCACTCAGATACAAACACGCGTGAGGGAACTATTTAAAATCACGCATTCCTCAGCCTTTTCACCAACACACTTAGCTTTAAAACAAAGTGAGATTTGAACCTGCGCTGTAGTGGTTTGACGTGATTCACAGCTCGTGTGACTGCGCAGCGTTTTGTAAAAGCTAATTCCAGTACTGACCAGTGCTACAACTGGGATTTAAATGGCTCTCCCGTTCTGCTGTCTGCCTTTCATTGTGTATTTGCAGCATTATGAGTCACGCTAGTCATTTTATACTTCCTTCAGTAGAGTGACTCTGAAATGAGCAGAAAGGTTAAAGGATAGAAACATGTCTTTCTGGCTCCATTAAGCAGTGTTATAGTAAGTGAAATGGATGATAATCTGCATCGCTAATGCCTTTTAATACTCTGAATCTCCTGAGTGACTGAATGTGCTCCTATAAGCTGGGAGCAGCTCTGTGGCACAGCTCACCTCCAGCACATGAATAATGGCACCAGGATTTGACTTTGAATCAAACTTTATCATCTGTTTATGCTTTTTGCAGCACACCACTGTATTTTAGAGTGGGTTTTGTCAAAACAAAGATCTTGAGTCTGTCAGTTGAATCATTGAATCATCATCACATTATTATCACATTATTTCCAGGTGTCTACATATATATATATTATATATACACATTGTATACAAGACTTTAGGTGCATTTTGTAAATGATGCTAATTTATTATTTGTAACAACTTTTTTTATTAATTGTTATCAACAATAATGTGTTTTGTGTACTTCTATATAGAAATCAAGAATTTATTTAAAAAAAAAAGACATATGCAGGAAACTAAGAAATCAGGTAAACTAACAAACGTCTCTAAATAGAAAAAAAATCACTATCATTTGGAAAAAGAACTGAAATCACTCTTCTGCAGCAGGAATTGATTCAACTCAAACAGAACAGGTCCTGTCACAGGAAAACCAAGGCTCCAGCGCCACCGCTGGCTGCAGAGGCAAACTGCCACATATATGTAACACACACGGCGCAGACTGCACACTCCCATTTCTACACTTGGATTCTTGATTTCACTTGACAGCAATAAAAACAAGGAAAAGTAAAAAGCTCACCGTGCGGTGACCGAGAACTAACTAGTGCTAGAAACCAATTCAAGCTGCCACACGCCAAGAATGCAGCTTTACACTAAATTCTAACTTTTTCACTTTAAAATGCGAGTGATGAGTATAGAAATGTATCAATAATTACTGTATAAAAACTCTCTTGTAGCTCAGTTATAAACAAACTTTACAATGCACCTGTATCGGCCTGCACACCCGCCACAACACATGACACAACACTGATCTCAGCTAAAAAGCACCACAAAGCAGAAATATACAGACAGCCAACAAAGTCTACCCAACCAGGATACTAAGAATAATATTTACTTTAACTTAGAAAAGCAGAGTCTGGCAAACTGAACCCATAGGTTATGTTTAACTATAAAATTGAAATGAAATGTGAATTTAAATTTCTTCATTTTGGCTGTTGAGCAACCAAATGTCATGTTTTGTTGTTGACTCATAACGTTGAGGCAGGTTTGAAATCTGTGGATGTTTGGTGCATTCAAGGACACTCTGACATCTGAGCTTTCAGAGTTGGCCACCGAGCAGCAACTTTGTAAGGCTTGTTCCCTTTCAAAGCAACCATATGCATCTCTCTCGTTTTTCAAATCACAGACATCAGAGTGTCCTTGAATTCACCTCCAACAAAATCGGAACAACAAAAACCACTGTAAACACTTTGACAAGATCATCTTAACTCAAGGTTCAGACACATTTCACAAACGCAGGTTCAGTAACTCTAACAACATGAATCTGCGACTTTATCGGTTCTTCATTTGCAGGTCTATCTTCCAACCAGTCATTGAACCTAACAAAGACAGTGAATATGTGGGAGTGGCTGCAGTTCACGGCGACTGCTGTGTGCTATATAACTGCAGCAGATCATTTGTGTGTAATTTATTTATATTTGTCTCTTCCGTCTGGCTCCTCGTCTCCCTCCTCATTGAACTAAATTAAGGAAGAGAGAAGGAAGGCTCGTTAAAATATAAAAGCCCTCCATTAAAAATGTACAGCGCACTCTGTCTCCCTCTTTGTTGCCATTTTACATTTGGGATCCTAGGCAGTGATGAAAGGCAGAGATCGGAAAGAAACAACCGATAGAAAGACGAGAGACAAATAATAAATAAGGGGGAAAACTAAACTTTGGAAGGATCGGCAGGAGACACACACACACACATACACACATTTGCACACATGCCAACAAGGCAGTCGACATTTTGTGATATTTGCATGGAGCGGGGGCTCTGGCATGTGTTGGGCAAGACCTCGCTGTCAGCCAGCTGGAGTCAGAGACAGACAGGGTTGGATTTCAAAACAACTTCATTTACACTACGGCCTTACAATCAGTCAATCGGTGCATCTTATAAAGAATATGTTTAATTATTATTCCTTTTTTTATTCGCGCTAACCATCATTTTACATCCAAACAGACAGAAAATGCTTGTGCTTGTTTTGTGCTCTTGGTGCCTTTATCATCGTCTTGCTGTGTAATGAACAACGGTGCCATGGCCAGAAACACGCAATAGATGTTATCAGACGCTATCGCGTTCTCATTGTGATAATAACTCCTATTAAACGTTTATGTGACTGAGCTGACAGATGTTGACTTACGGTACAGTAGCAACCCTCCCGCCTTGGAGAACACTGGAGCTGCGTTCAGTGTCGGGCTAATAATGTATGTAATGTAATTAAATCACAGTTTAGAAATACTGTCCACACTTTGCCTCTGCAACATTTAAATGATAACATTTACCGTTGGATTGAGATTTCTACTGCATCAAGATTAGGATCAAGCAGCTGTTCTGCTGATGCTGTATGTTCACAGTAAAACAAAGCTTGGGCAAAGGAAGGTGAGGGAACCATGGAAAACAGCCAGGCGTCAGAAAGCAGGCATCACACACACACACACACACACACACACACACACACACACACACACACACACACACACACACACACACACACACAAAGCGAACCCATCTCGTGCCAAAACAGTGAGTCCCTGCTGGAAGCTGCTGGGTGCTCTGGGAATTAGAAATCCCACAATTAAACATATGGGCATTAAGATAATTGTCAGTTGTTGTGCTGTGTGTGTGTGTGTGTGTGTGTGTGTGTGTGTGTGTGTGTGTGTGTGTGTGTGTGTGTGTGTGTGTGTGTGTGTGTGTGTGTGTGAGGGCGATGGAGATCTTCAGTGTGAGGATGCCCTCATCAGGCCAAAGGCAGCATTACAGCATGTTGTTGCCTCGTACTGATCTGGAGTTATTCAGTAACTAATAGATCAAAGACCCACATTGAGTTACCACTAAGTTCTTCCTGTTAACAATTAATGTCAAGACCTTAAACAGAACAGGGTCAGTAATAGTAAAGCGTCTCAACCAAGCAGCACAGGTACAGGCGCACACTCACGTCGATCTGCTCTGTTTTCCAGGTGGGGTCTCACAGAGAAGATGGAGGAGTGGGCGGATTGCGTGGCGGACACTCGATGGCAGGTCAGGTGCCTGTTCCTCAGTTGCCTGTTCAGTCGGCCACATCTCCGGACCTCAGCCAGCCTGACCCCTACCGCGGTAAGGCCCACAAGTGTCCCACAGTGAACATGTGAACAGAGAACATGTGAAAAGTATAAGATATAGGGTAAAAACCAGAAGTGTTTGAGAAAAAGGACCGGAAGGTGAGAAACACGTGGAGCCAGATCTGAGCTGCTGAGTCTCAGCCTCCCCATCCCAGCGGTAGGAGGAGGAGGAGGGTGAATACACATACAGGATGTGTGATATGAATACGGGGGAGGAAACGTGTATATGAGCCGCTGTGGAGCAAATTAGCCCTGAGCTCGTTTTTAGAGGCTGAAAATGAGGCGGCTGGCAGCAGAGTTCAGCCGGCAGCGACCACAGCCAAGTGTGTAATGAGGTGAGAGAGAGAGAGAGAGAGAGAGAGAGCGAGAGAGAGAGCAGTTCAATACCAGTACAGTACTTACTGTATCTGTCCATGACTCACACACAAACTCGAGGGTGTGTGTGTCTGTGTGTGTGGCCTGTAAATAAAGGGAATTAAAATTGGCAGCAAATACAGAAATAATATTGCCCCAGCATTTACCCTGTTTCTCTCAATAGGGGTTGTGTTTATTAACGTTTTGAATATGATGACAGAATAATACCCTTAGCACACTTTTCCCTCCAATATCAAAAGAGGATCTATATATATATATACACACAACATTATATGGTACATATTTCAGTGTCATTTTAAGCATTGCATACCTAATATTTTAAGGGACTTATATATATGTAATCAAATAAAATCTACACATACTGACAATGAGGGGTTCAGTAACCAGCTGGATGTTTAGAAACAGGAAGTAAGCAGGAACTGGAAAAGCTGCGTTCTTTTAAACACACATGTATTCGTCAGTCAGAGCCTGGTTCCAATCAGACACAATGTTGAGTCTCGTTCAACGCAGCTCGAAACACACAGCGATTGTATGGAAAGACACAAACGAAACACTGACGGAGCGTCACCCAGAGCCGCACAAAATGCCTCCAGTCAGGCAGGCCCACATTCAAAATGGCCGACGTGTGTGTGGGAACAGAGGGGAGTGTTTTGTGTTGACTGAGACGCTGGCAGCTTCCCAGTGACGGATCCATACAGACGACAGATAAAGGCTGCAGTGTTGGAGGAGGAGAGGCTGCACGTGGACGCTCGCCGGCCGGCGCTCAGCTGCATTTGACATGAGCTGACTGTGGAGAGTTGATGAATTTTAGCCTTAATTATCATGAAACCAGATACAACCACATGCATGTGAGCTGTGTGCTACTGTAGGAGGACTAATAGGTTGTTTGACAGGCTACAAACACTCACTGAGCTGTTTGAGGTTCAACCTGCATCTGAACAGCTGCATTTTCTGTTTGCATCTCAAGCATCCACTTCTCTTCCTCCTGCAGCCTTGTCCGGAGGCCTTCAGGGCCAGAGCACCTCCTCCGTCAGCTCGGAGATCAAGTCCGAGGACGAGGGGGACGAGAACCTCCTGCAGGACGCGAAGCCCCTGGAGCCCAAGAAGGAGGACGCCGACAGCAAGGACCTCAAAGGGATGGAGAGGTCAGGCTCTAACTCCACCTCAGACACTCGCTTCCATCAAAGCCCGAAGCAGGAACCTTCTCAAACACCGTCCTGCTCAGAGACTGTCTTTGTTGTTCATAAGATGATTTTTACACTTTAATGTTAAAGCAATGCCATGAAGCAGCAATGAACCATGTGTTTATTCAGCAGTAAGAAAGAATGGGCACAAAGAGGGACTGTGAGCTGTCAGTGTTGTGGGAACCAGCCTCTGCACTTGTTGAAGTGACCGAGTGTGATGACAAACAGCTAAATACTTCATATTCATTCCCGTCAGTCTCTCCACAGTTTTGGAGCCCGCTTTTAACTGCTTCTCACACAACAGAGTGGAGCCAACAAAAACATATTCTCAAAGATCACGGCCTGAGTCGCGAAGTGGAGGATAAAGGGTAAACTGGTTTAAGCTGAGCTTTAATCTTCATCCCCTCTTCCCTCACATTGGTCGCTGTAGCAACAACGACGACGAGGACCTTTCTCCAGAGCAGAAGATGGAGAGAGAGCGGGAACGGAGGATGGCCAACAACGCGAGGGAGCGGCTACGCGTCCGCGACATCAACGAGGCGTTCAAGGAGCTGGGCAGGATGGTCCAGCTGCACCTGAAAAGCGACAAACCTCAGACCAAGTTACTGATCCTGCACCAGGCCGTGGCCGTTATCCTCAGTCTGGAGCAGCAGGTCCGAGGTCAGTCTGATGCTGAAGCTTCAATGCTAATTATAGAGTCTGAAGTTCACGTGCTCAGAGTCGAGGTGTAGCGCTCACGCAGCTCCAGGAGAGGGCAGCAGTAGCACCTGTTGATTGTGCTGAACTGGGCTGAAGTGTTGAGCTGCCAACACCAGAAACCACCCAAACCCACCGTGCTCTGTTTCTCCAGAGCGGAACCTGAACCCGAAGGCGGCCTGTCTGAAGCGGCGCGAGGAGGAGAAGGTCACGTCGGACGGGACTCCGCTGTCACTGGCCGCTGCTCACCACGCCGCCGCCGCCGCCATGGGCGACGGGTCCAACCCCATGGGACAAATGTAAAATGCAGCAACATCTCCTCCCCCCTGAATGGTCAGAAGATTTCACTTATACACTAATCTGCTGTTGTACCTCTTACTGAAGCCGGCAAATCCTAATTCCAGTTCAGAAATCCATGAGATGGAATCAAAAAGGATAGAAGCTCAATCATTTTTCATTTCTATCATTATCAGTCATTATTATTAATGTGTTGTTTGTGTACTTTTTAAATTGAATCTAGAAAAGATTTAGTGAAATTAAATAAGAATGACTGTAACCAAAACACAATACAACTGGAGAGATGCTGCAATTTGCTCTGTTTTGAACTAAAGTGATCAGAATAATCATCACCACCAGCCCAACATTATTAATATTTCAATAATAAGAGCTCCACCTGCAGAATTAGTAAAACATAACATGACGACAAGGATCCAGTTGTATTCTTGTTACGGTCATAAATTTTAAAACCTACACAGACAACATGCAAATTAAATGAAATGAAGATTAATTGAAGAGTTTTATTTAGATGTACTGTTGCTAACGACTCTGGGGCTCAAAGCATTTGCCAGAACGGAGTTAGCTTCTGTCTGGCACGGGTACACTTTAACAACAGATTGGCAGTAAGTGTGATTTTTAATGTGAATGTATCATTTCCGTTTGTGTTTGTGTTTGTGTTTGTGTTTGTGTTTGTGTTTGTGTTTGTGTTTGCATGTGACTTATCCACTTCTTGTAACTAACATTGTAGCCTAGAGGCACTGAAGGTCCCTGATAAAGAGCAGGAGTGGCCTCCCAGCGTTTCTTATCTAGCCTTTGTTCATGCAGCCGCTGCTTTATGAACGTGGCTTAAGTCAATATGTAGTGAACTTTAGATTCAGTCAGAATTACATGAAAGCAGTGCAAACATTTAAAGGCTCCTGTTGGAGCATTCAGTAAACTCTGAGATGTCTTTAATGAAGCGGAACATCTCCAGTGGCTCAGAGTTTGCTTCTCATGTAGCTTTGGCTTTTATTGAGCACATTGATGCTATAATAAAGCAGTGTGTGTGCGTGTGTGCGTGTGTGCGTGTGCGTGTGCGTGTGCGTGTGTGTGTGTGTGTGTGTGTGTGTGTGTGGGAGGGGAGAGGAATCTAACATATAAGGTTCTTTTCTTATTGTCCTTTTCCTGCGTCTTCTCATTGTCTCTCCAGGTCTGAGGTGCCAGAGTTCATCAAGATGATAAGTGACCACTTCCTCTGAAGGCATTTAATGACGAACCAACAACAGACTCTTCAGTTTGACCAATCAGACCAGCGCGTTTCTCTCCTCTCGTCCATCATCTCCGACCCTCCTCTTCACATTTTTTCTCCTTCTGTCGACAACATGAACTGCAGAGTCGCGTCACTTGCTTTTCTCACCTCGTGTCCCCAGCGGAACCGGATGCTGCTCGGCGGACACGCGTAAACGGACCTTTACACAGCAGCAACGGACAAAAGTCACTCACCAAGAAGCGTTTCTTGTAGGACTTGTGTTATCAGCATTCCCAGTTTAAAAGAACAAAGAGCGAAGCTTAAAAATGGACAACAGAACTGGTGACAGTGGGAGTGGATGTGGGCGGGGCGGCGGCTCGGTGTCCAAGGAGCCACAACACATATCACGCAATGTTTGGAGACGCGCAGCTGCTGGCGGAGCCGGCGCCGGCGCATCTCCAACAGCACACTGTGGACGAAGCCGTGCCTGGACCTCCTCCTGGAAACGCAGACGAAGGGAAAACGAAGGCTGCATGTGCACACGTGTGCCCACAAAGCTGAAATACGAATACGGAAGCGAACGACTCGCTACGTCCTCTGAACAAATACAGGCCTAGAGAGAAACAAACATGTTCATCTCCTTCAAACGCATTCTCTATCAAACTGCCAAACGTGTACTGGAGGTGGAACACTAATCGGAACATTTATGCCTTTTTTACTGCTGCTTCATGCTGATAGTCAGTAGTAGCGTCCTTCACACTCACGGTTTTAAGCCCACAGTTGAGTACCTAGAGATCGAACGAGTCAATGACCGAATCGAACAGGGCGGTGAGCGGTGTTTAGGTTTTTCAGGAAGGAGGAAGTAGTGATGATGGAGTCGACTTCATCGGACGCTGTTGTCGGGTTTGAGCTGCAACTCCGGAACGAGCAGCTCGACGTCCCCCATTGAGCATCTTCAGTCAGACCTTCATCACTAGAGTTCCAGGCAGGCGGATCCAACGTTTAGCACATTCCTTCAATCATTCTCACTCTACTTGAATCAAGCGCTCCCTGAAACAGGAGGTGGGCCAACATCCAGAGGAGCTAGAGATCAGGGGGGAGACAAAGAGTCCAGAGACAGAAGCGATGATGCTGCTGCTGCTGGAGAAGCAAGGGAACAATCATCAGGGGAGGGAGGGCGTCCTGTACTTTTCTTCTGGGGCCAAGCAGTAGTCAAAGCATTCCTGTATCGGATCGACTCGATTCCCTCGTGTCCCGTCTTAGTGTACGGCCTTAACCTCTAACTCCACCTTCAGACGGCACCGTTTCCGTTTGGGGGCATGATTCTAGATGTTATTGACTGGTTTGATGGCGTCTTTTGGTCTGTTGGTGTTGCAGCGGAGAATGATGAACGTTTCCTTCATATGTGAGTGTAGCTTGAGGATTGGGTTCTGGTCCAAAAGGCAGAATGTGGGCAGACTCTGGATCTGTCATAGGGGAGGTTCATGGTTTTAGCCTGGACGGACGGTTCTGTACCAGACAGGCCTGGTGTCGACTGCTCAGAGGGTCCAATCTAGAAGCTAAACCATCAAGAACCTTTAGAATGTCAGTGTTGCCTTTTGTATTCGGACTCTTGGGCACACGTTGCAGGATCTTGTGTGAGGACAAGGTGGGATTAGTTGCAACAAAGTTCCTGCAGGAACGTCGCTGATGTGATGGCGTTGGTTGATTAACCCCCGTTCAGCCCCACCGTAGTTTGAGTCCGGGCCCAGATTCCAGCTCCCAGTGCTGTCTTCTCTGCTGACCCCAGCCTTACGAGTGTCCCCTGCCTCCGACCCCACCTGACGGTCCCACAGATGCAATTTGAACATTCATACTTCTACCAATGTGCCTTTTTAGAATTCATATCATTCAAGTTGCCAGAGGAGGACATTTACCTGGTGTTTTAATAGGATGCAAGCTTAGGGTAACCTGTTCTTAGTCGTTAGGTTCTATGCAGTCAGGTTTTTTACCAGACCTGGGAATTTAAAAAAAGCTAAAAAGGAAAAAAAAAAGTATTTTTTGGATAAAAAAACCTAAACTGTATTTAATGTACTGTACGCTTATATGTAAGTAGACAGCGTGTTCTGGCTCTGAGCCAGTGGGACAGACGCTCCGTTTAGCACTCCTCCTCCTCTCCGTCCCCAGATCTTCTATAACCTCCTGACCCCACGTCCCTGCTCCGACCCGGCCCTGTTTCCATGGTGAACAACGCGTCTCTTCTTGTATTATAGCTTATCGGCTTTTTATCAATATTTGAACGGCTTGTCCGTGAGCCAATGTAGTCTTCAGTAAGTGTGTGGTCGTATGTTGTAAAACCGATTTCTTTCTCTCTCTCTCTCTTTTTTAAGAAGAATCATTTCTCTTATTGCTTTTTGTCTGTTCTGGTTTACATGTCTGTTACAGAAAATGTAAAAACTAAAAGGAAAAAAAAGACACAATTCCCTCTCTGGCAGCCTCGTTCTCTGTCAGTGGTCATTTTGATCTACCCAATCAACAGGAAGGCACGGAACCTGGAAAAGTATCTATTTGAATAAATCAATCTATATATAAATGTACAAAAAATATATACAGTATATGAGGAGGGTGCCGTTTTCTGTTATTTTTTTATGTTCCATTGCAGAGTTGGACTGGCAGAAGCTGGTGAGGCCCCTCAGTGTTATAAATTCCCAACTGACTTTGTTGTTTTCTCTGTTGTTGCCGTGACGACTCTTTTTGACTAGTACGGCATCCTGTGCAGGACAAACTGGGACCGGAGTTTCATCAGCTCCATCACTGCTACAGTATCTATCCAAGGCAACAACACACAGACATTTGTAAATTGTATGCAACGAAATGACAAACTTTACCATTATTTTGAAATTGTGTATGTAAAAGTTATATTTTTACATGTAGACTGTTGTTATTTTGTGTTTTAGAAATATGTTGTATTGTTTGGGATTTTCTTTTTCTTTTTTTTCTTTTTTTGCTAAAAGATGGAAAAGTAAAATTCAGTGTGTGTTGAAAAATGTGTCACATTGAAAGTGTAGTGATTTCAAAAGTTCCAAAATCTTTTTTTTATTGGTTTCTATCCATGGGGAACATTTTTGAAGGGAGGAATCATAAATCGTATATGATATTTGTTTTGTTCTATATGCCTCATGACATTACCAACTTTAATTGTATTTTTTGCAGAGAAATGTGTAAATAGTAATAAAACATTTTCTGTGGGTGAGAACTTAACAGTGACTTAACAGAGGCGACGGTGACATGAACTTGTTTTGAGTTTAGTGATTTGTCCGGTAACAGTAGCCAGGTGCCAACTTTTAGTTTGGGTCGGTGGTGCTCAGTACTGTCTGTGGTTTTGGTTGCCAACCATCTCAAGTGTAAGTCAAATTATTGTCTGCTTGCTCCATCAGAGCCGATACAACCCCTGATCAGAGCCACTTGAAGGATTCCTTTTGTTTTCATTAAATCATTGACAGAGAAAAGCATCATTTCTGTGATATGGACCATGATAATACCTACAATTAGTCTGAACCCAGCAACGGAAACTTTAAATGTTTTGAATCTGACAACACTGAAGCACCCAAAGATTGTTCAAACCGTGTTGGTTCTGCATTGGCTCCGACTCCTGGGCTCGTTTCCCAAAAGTGTTGATTAAAGGATGAATCCTCAGCGTTTGATTGAAAATGCTGAAAATATTGGCTTGTTATCAATCTAAAATGGCCGGTCGTCCGTAAACAATCCTATCAGCTATTTCACCAAAAAGATCGTATCACGTGCAAAGCGGCGCCTGTCGTTCGTTTGCCATGAACCCTTTGTCTGCTTTGAATTGGACCGAGCTCCAACACGAGGATTGAATCCATGGTTGTAAATGCTAAATGTGTTTTTTAAGTAATGTTATTTTTTCCAATGCTACATGTCATATTTTCTCTTTGTTGTATAATCAAGTCATCTCCTGAATTGCAGTACCTTCATTTTTATGTTAGCCCTGATGTTTCTATTAGCCAAACTGTTGCGTTCTGTTCTTTTCCCTCCTTGTTGTACATACACACCTCATCCTCTTTTCAGTGACTGTGCCATGAGCTTTGTAATCTGTTACTCTGTACAAGTTTTACTGCAATAATGAGTTGAATTCAAAATGGCCGCTCCTGTCCTTTGTTTTATAGCGATGATGGCTTCATCCTGTCCGTCCTGCTGGGCTCCGTACATCACATCACATCACGTTGTTTAGAGAAATAACATGAAAATCCTTTTACAGACCAGGTTCAATGTTGATGCTGACTCATTTCACACTGTTACAACAAATAGACCACAAGAAAAAATGAATAATTAATGAGCAATGTTTGACTTGAAATTTTAGAATTCTAATTCATCCAAATGTCCATAAAAACACTAAAAGCTGTACAAGCTTTTTTATCAGTATTTTAGTTTTACATTTACATACTAAGTTTTTAAATACCTAATATTATTTATTAACCATCAGTCTAAATCACAAGCAGTAAATGCTAAAGCTATCAGCTTATTACTGCTTAGGATCAATGATTTATGAGTGTCAGAGTCCAGTATGTTGAGACGACTGTGGATGTGTTTGACCTCACTCACTGTAAAACTAAAACTAAACCAATCAACAAAACAACGAATCAACCTTCAAACTAAGGTTTAAGTTGAATATGTTTCCTCTAGTGACTGACCTGTTGGTACAACATGGTTTCTAACTTTCCACACTTTCCTCCACAACTCACAGAAAACGTTCTTCATCCATCCTGACAATCAGACTTACTTGCTTTTTGCAACATGCTGTGCACAGATGTTGTGACTGACAACACAGCTGGACGCTGTGTGGATTCTTAAGCCAACAGGGAGATGTGGGTGAAAACGTGTAACGAGAATCGCTTTCCATCAACTGAAGCAGCACGAGTCGACGGCGCAGATTCACTCAAACCTACGAACGGCTGAAAAGTGGCCTTTTTGCTGCTCCTCTTGGATTTGGTCTAACTTTAAAAAAACATTTGAAATGAAGTAAATTATACACGAGCTTTGTTTTATCCTCACAATTAACCTCAGCTCATCTTATGGAAATAAAACTCCCCTCATACGTATTTGAATAAGTTCGAACTTCAACAACTTTGAGCTGAATATGTGACTAATGATTTGCATCATCATTTGATGATGATGATGCAAAGCCCTTAAACCAACCCTACCCTCACCCTCACAGGCGGAGTCTGTTCTTTTGTCTCTGTTCAAAAGTTGCTTAATGTTGATGCTATTATTAGACGTGCAGACGCTGATGATCGGTTCTCATCTTTTAGTGATTCAATGTCCATTCTGTGGCAATAATCTGCCATTTTTACAATTCAGTGCCTCTTTTTGTCTCTGACACTAGATTCCTTTCCCCTGAAAATGACGTGAAGAGGAATCAGCACTGAATGAATAGGTTTCATTGACTACACTCTTACATTCTACTGTAGGTGAGAACGACCTCCATCCTGCAGAACAGGAAGTCAGAATCATTACATCATCGAAACACAGGGAGACAAATTTCAAACAGTGAAAGTGTTTGCGTTGTCAAGGACAACTCAAGGACCTGACTTTCTGTCTATTCTCTGCCAAATCAACAGCCGCATCCACCGAGTTTCACCGGTGATCTGTTTTAATTCCTCGCTGCCGAGTTTTATCCGTTCACAAAGCACAGAGATTAACAGCGAGTCCCCTCGTGGTCCTGAAGGCAGCGTCTCCCCACCCAGGACGCAGCCTCTCCCTCCTCAGAGGCTGAAGACCAGGAACAAAGGCCGTTAATGCCGTAGATCGGCTCCGAGAGCTGGACAATGATCTGCTTTTCTTCATCGTCTGACTGGGTTATATAGTAATGAAGGTGGGTTCACACCTGTGTCAACAAACCACTGAACCTTAGCTTAATACCCATAAACCTCCCTCGTGTTTCTGCACAGCTACACAGTATCAGCAACATGAGAACCTCTGATTTAACCAATATTCAGAGTATCCCACATTCATTGTGCACCTGTTGTGTTACTGTTGTATGACTGCATTCAGCCCTGTTTTCTTGGCTTCGCGCTGCCACCAGCTGAGACAAGTCTCACTCTGCACCTCCCCGTTAGTTTAGTGGCTGTCAGAGATGGACCCCCCGGCTCAGTGCAGGCGCTGACGTCGGCCGTCGGGACGCCGAAGGGAAAGTGGAGGAGACGTCGGCCAAGAATGTCAGGACTTCGCTTGTAAATTTCCATTTGTTGACGTGAGCCTCTGCAGTCGCTTAGATCATGGGAGCTGCGTCAGTCCCAGGTGATGCATCCCATGCACCCGTGAACTCACAGCGATGGACCGTGTCAGAACCAGAACCACTCACCTGAGCTGCCTGTGGGATCGGACCAGGCCACTCCCGGAACTCCAGAACTCTAAATGTAGATTTCAGTCAGCGCTTTGTAGCCTCTAAACCTGATAATGATCAGATGTCTTGTTTGGACTTGGTGCTGTTTCCACAGAGCCCGTGAACGGGTGCAGGGAGGATCTGACCACGTTTCCCCGTTGGAACGTTTCTCTTGGCTGCTCAGCCTGATGTTTTCACCTGAGCCTGTTTGTGACAGAGGTGTGGCTCCTGGACCTGCGCCAGGATTCTGAACCGATGTCGTATCAGCGCGTTGGCCCGATTGTTTGGATTTGTTCCGGGCTATTGGGTAAAGTTTCCAACTAGCAATGAGTCTTTACTGTGACTCGCTTTGGATCCTACAAAAAGGCCCAAACCCAGGATTCAGTACATACCAGTGGCCCAGCTGCGTGTGTCCTGTTTGTCCACGCATCCTGGTCCTGGGACCCTGCTGAGGAGGAGGCACCGGGTCGAGTGGAAACACAAACTCATTCAGTTTGTTGCAGGCTGCAGCCACTGGAGAACGAGTCGGACCAGCGAGTCCTCGCTCGCGTCCAGGCCCAAAGAACCGACTCCACCCCTGACGTTTATTTATGTGATCTGTGGTTCGGGCGACAGTCAGCTGCTTTACAATGATTCTATTCACGCTGAAACCTAATTACCAAAGGTACCAAACGACCCTTCAGGCAGTTTCTGTTCACTTCAGCGTATTTGTTGTCAGATTACATAGAAACAACGAGCATTTATTGATTTTTAAGTGATCCTGATTAGTTCGGCTCCCGAGGCGTCGCAGCCGCTGCAGGTTGGTGAGTAAAGGTTGTCTCACTGGGACGCTCCCTGCTGCCGTCACACCCTGAACATCACACGCGCAGCTTCGCTTCATGCCTGAATCATTCCAGACGCCGCGCGTTAGCGTTGAGCTGCGACCGGAGCCCAAACGCCTTGTGTGAGTGATCCAGCCTCGTTCCACGCTCAGTGCAACGTGTGCCCCTTCCATCAGCATCACCTGGTTGGGAGCGACGTGAAGTCAGAGTGACCGGGATATTTAATCTTAAACGTCTTATCAGGACCGTTTGTACATTTGTAGGTTTAATTGGATGCTTGTGCCAGTTTTCAAGAAATGTCCTCAACAAATTTCTAAGAAATTGAAAATTAGACAGGAAACATGGTCAGAGTGAGCTTGACCTTTATATCTAATCTAGTCTGAGGAATGTTTACGACCTTAGTTATTGTTGTTAATGGCCATTTATGACTGATATAATATACATCTATATATATCTAGACAGACGAACAGACAGACAGACAGACAGACAGACAGACAGACAGACAGACAGACAGACAGACAGACAGATGTGTGTGTGTGGGGGGGGGGGGGCTGTAAATGATCTCTGGATGGTTTGACCATGAACCCTGTGTTGTGGTCTCGGCTCCTTTGCTGATCATCAAATGATGTGACCCGATCCGATCCCCACGCATCAGACTCATGAGCAGGGCCCCACTTCATGAGTCCAGGTCAGGACGAGGACGCTGAGCCGCTGGTGGCTGATTGCAGGCCGGAGGATAATGGGCGGACGGGCGTGTTCGCAGCTCCGACAGGCAGGAATGCGAGGTGCGGTCGCTGGCGTTGGCCAACGCAGCGTTGAGCCGACACCTGCGCACACGTAGCAACCAGCAACAAGCTGTAAACCGCCGCTACACACACGATGTCACACACAAGCAGCTCAGAGACGGATCCCGACAGGATCACTCACTGCAGACGCATCACAGATGAAGTGATTCAGCTCTTTCCCTTTCACCGTCATTACTGAACCAACGGCCCCGAGGGAGGAACATTCCTGAAATATTTCAAATACAGCAGATCGCTGAGCTCCATCTCCATAGATGGTGTGAGGCAGAGCGGGCAGAGGGGCCGAAGGGGGGCGTGGCGGCTCCTCACGCGCCGCGGACGGGACCTCCCGCCCCTCCGCGCCCGGTCCGATCCACCTGAGAGGGGCGGGGCCGCCGCGCGGCGTCGCCGTGCGCCAGGTGAGCACGCGGACACGCCCCCGAGGAAAACTCCCGTCAGCGACGCGGCGGCTCGTCACAGCGCGGCGGAGCGGCACCGGGAGCGTCCGCAGGTAAGAGGCCGACGGTTCGGGCCGAGCGCGTGTTTCTAGCAAGCGGAACGCAGAACAGCCGCTTCTTCTAACCTCTGCAGCGAAAGCGGTTCATCTGAGAAACGCAGGTCCTCATGTGGATTTTAAAAACTGTGAATCATAAATGGAAGCAGTGATATTGTGACATCGCGTCCGGGAGCGGTACCAGAACTGCCAGAACCACTGGCTTCCACCACGCAGCGTTTAATAACCTGCATCTGAATCATTATGGGATGTTATAGAGGTATAATAGCTCTGATAGAGGCAATAAAACCAATTACAGCCATAAAAGCGAAGATAGAACCTGTGAAGTGGCTCCTGAGCCGCTCCATCGGTATCACGTCACTCCCACATGTAAACTGGACTCAGTCAAAGGGCGACTGTGGCCGAACTCTGCTCTGCGTCCATAAAACCAGCTTATCTGTGATTCTGGGTGCAGTGAACCAGGTGAAGGCTGCTCGCTGCAGGGATGGAGCCATTTACACTAGTACTGTTTATATGTTTATATAACACATACAGCAGCAGGGTTCTGTCCTGGTTCTGGTCAGGTTCATCAGTGACCGACCGCCGCTAATGCTCAGCAGATGATGCTGGACCTAAAATGACGCAGCAGCTGTTTTTATTGATGGGGGTTCGACTCAGTTGCCTCCTCGCTCCGCGTCCGTCTTCTTCGTGGTTTCTACCGTTTATCGTCGCTTTATTCTGAGTTGGCGCCGCATTTGATCGCTCGTCGCTCTCACTCATCTCTGCTCCACTTTCTGTTTTCACTTTCAACTTTCTCATTGTGTGACTGCATGGAGGTCGGTCTCTTCCCGTTCTTTCTCCGTCTCTGTGTTTTAATGGGTTTTACGTTCATTCTTCTGACTCTGGCTGAGACTTAACCAACCAGACCAACAGGAAAACACGACTGATCCCTCGATCAGACAGACACACACACACCTTATTCTCTCGCTCTGCGTCTGCGTCTCTCCTCTTCACTGACGCCTCTCTGGTGACGGATTCAGAGCCGTCTATGAACCATTCAAACTAACCTAAGCGATGGTGCTAATTGGATGGATCATCATCGACTGTAGGGATCAGCTGTGATGTTGCTCTAGTGTTGACATAGTTACACGACTGATCACCGCAGCTAACAAAGCTAACATAAAATTAAATATATAGCATATATGTATATTTATTTTTTTTGCCAATCAAAATGTATTGATTGATTCTACATGATAGATCCTGTACCTACTTTGCATAGACTGGCTTTTGTTATGTAATAAAGTGAATAGTTGGTTTCACTGTAAATATCAGATCGTTAGTGGACAATGACTGGGAGGAGTGAAACATCATTAACATGTAGAAGTAACTGAGACAGCATCAGCGAAGCAGCTGGCCCAACGTGGTCTAGTTAAACAAGCTAACCTAGTTGACTACAGTAACCACTGACCAAGTCAAACGGTGTTTTGTTTTTTCTCGCTCATTGTAGTCGGGCAGAGATCAGATGTTAACTTTCATTGTTAGTGTGACAGTCTGTTGCCTGAACATTTGTTTGGGACGACCCTGAGGCCCTGGTCCTAGTGTGTGTGTGTGTGTGTGTGTGTGTGTGTGTGTGTGTGTGTGCGTGTACTTGCACATCCAACCGGAAAGTTCTGAGACTTTATTTATTTATTTAAGGTGAGGAGACATTGTCGCAGTGTTAAAGCGTCATCGTGTGCACGTGTGGGTCCATCAGCGGCGCTGTGGCGTCGGACTGTGTGTTATAGTCTCCAGTAGATGATTAACACAGGATCAACCCAGTGACAGGCCTCATGAAACGCTAAATATCTAAGGAATGAGGGTGTGAAAGGCTGCCACACACACACACACGCACACACACACGCACGCAGACACACACACACACACACACACACACACACACACACACACACACACACTGATAACTGGTGCTTTACTCCGGTATCGGATGTAATGATGTCTTTGTTTGAGCTTGTTCATCCTTTAATCTTTGTTCTGATTATGTTTGTCAGGATTTGTCAGTATTTTGTGTGACAGCAGTTGATTCTTACCCACTTCCAGCTCCTACATCCTCCTCTTTCACTTACCGTTCTGTCCATACAGTTCAGGTTTTAGGGTCGCGTGTGTCTTGGAGCCCATTTTCCGCGTCTAGTCATTTCTGCAGCTAATGGACGCCTGAGACTCCTAATTATTCATCTTTGTCGTTTAGAGCCTCTTCTGAAATGCATCTTAGTGCTTTTTTGCATTTTACAGCTCCCAGTTTTTTTCCTTCCAAGTTTTAATGAGTGTTGTTTTGCATTATGCAGTACCTCCAGGCTTCAATTTGGCATCTGGGGAAGTTGGCATGACTCCAAGACTGTGGTCACCCAGTGCTTATTACTCATTAAGCCTCGGTGGAGGCCGAGCGGTGCAGCCTCGGTGGGTGCTGGTTGGGGGAGTTGTTTTTGTTGATGTTCTAGTTTTGAAACTCCACTAAGAGACAAGAAAGTGAAAGTGTTTGAAAGTCTGCATCGTCTCAATGCGCAGCCATTAAAGAGCCTGGACCACAGGCTGATGGACGGAGCAAGTGGGATTCTGGTGCATTAGTCAATGACTGTGGTTCAGTGATTAAATAATTACAGTACAACTTCCTGGACCTTCACTTTAGGAGATGTGTCTTGTTTTTACTGTGGTTCATTCATAATTTACAGTTAATGTTAGATAATAATTAAACCATGTGGCTCTGACAGCAGGTTACCACATATGTAAATTTATGAATAGATGCCGTGTTCTGATGTTCAAAGTCCGCAGCTGTGAGTCATGAGCAAGGCATGCTGGGTAGAGGTTTCCCTGCTCCACCCCACAAAGCTCTGTGTACAGGTGATCAAAGCTGGCGACAGCTTCCTCAGGTTCAGACAGTATTTGTCCCATAAACATGTCCAATAAATCTTCAATTCTTTTCATTTTAGATGTTTTTTTTCTGGGATTGTTCTCATGTGAAAAAGACAAAGGGACATTTTATGGTCTGTAGTCCCGTAACAATCGCATTGTGTTGGATTTTAAACCGTCCTATTCAGATGACAGAGTGCAGTGATTCATCAGGTTTTGTGGGCTGGGATTCAACCTCACCCAGCTGTGTTCTACACAGTCATAGTCTATAACGTCTCACCTGCAAAGTAAAGGTATATAATTACTGTAGGGAAACAAGTTCACTCACAGTGTTGCCTTAAATGAATAGTGGACAGTTTGGTTTATTGGTCTATTAAATGTTTCTTTGTCTGTGTTCATGTGGAACAACTAAGTCTCAGCCAAAGAAGTTGCCCAAAAATTGATAGATGCCGGTTGAGGTGTTTTGACCTCTGGCTCCTCATGACTGAGACTCCATGACTCTCATGAAGGAGCTGGGACTCCATACTCCATGACTCCTGTGACGGAGCTGGAACTCCATGACTCTCATGGAGGAGCTGGGACTCCTGCAGAGGAGCTGGGACTCTGTGACTCTCATGGAGGAGCTGTGGCTCCTGCAAAGGAGCAGGGACTCCATGACTCTCATGGAGGAGCTGGGACTTCATACTCCATGACTCCTGTGACGGAGCTGGGACTTCGTGATTCTCGTGGAGGAGCTGGGACTCCATGACTCCTGTGAAGGAGCTGGGACTCCTGCAGAGGAGCAGGGACTCCATGACTCTCATGGAGGAGCTGGGACTCCTGCAGAGGAGCAGGGACTCCATGACTCTCATGGAGGAGCTGGGACTCCTGCAGAGGAGCTGGGACTCCGTGACTCCTGCAGGGTTGGAGCTTTGTGCAATAGCACTTTCGTAATGTTGACTTTTGCCTCAGTGCCGACTTGACTGGACGTGATAACAGACTTCACTGTCTGAGTCTTTGTTACACTGAGGGCCTTTTCTCGCAGTGAAGGGTTTCTCGCTTTCAGACCAGTGAGTGGTTGAGTGAGCTGCTCACTCAAGCACAGAACCCCTGTGTGCTGTTGGTTCTGTGTCGGTGGGTTCCTGTAGTCACGGGCGTCTCCACGTACACAGACCTCAGTGCTCTGAGCTCAGGAGAGCATGAGCGTTTCTCATTCACCCACCTCTGCAGTGCGTATTTCAGTCTTGACTCCTTTTCTGCTGACATCTTACCCCGACAGTTGTTTTGAACTGGTCTAATCTTCTGAAATGACTTGAATCATTAACTGTTTGGATAAGAACTGGCTTCAAGTCCAGAGTGCAGCAGCTGATTCGTGCAGCTCAACCAGAGGAGCTCGTCAGGTTCAGTAGGTGTAGTCTAGTGTCAGTGATCAGAGGATGTTGATGCTGAGATTTTTGGTTGTCTGGAAGCGTCATACTGGGACATGAAGCAGACATAGAGAAGTTAGCTAACTGAGCATGAGTGAGATAAACACCAAGAATCTGATACAGTGCAGGAAGTTTTGTTTGTAATTTCAAACCAGACAATGTCAGGTTGTGTTGTTCTCACAGTAAAAATGTTTGAAATTACATTTCCTGCTACTAATTTGTTTTCCCAATTATATTTAGCTGAGAAACATAATTGGAAAAACAAATTAGTATCTGAGCATCATTTCCAGGAGACAGGGTTGGACAGTAACAAGTGGAGCAGCCCACATTCATCAGGCGCCGGTTTACTTCATAATGAGACTGTTTGAAAGGAAAAGACTTTGCTGGGTCCACCAAGTGTCACGTTCTGCTTAAACGCTACAAACGTAGAAACTTTGTCTGGCTCCCATCATTTCTGAGCGTCTCTGTCTCCATCAGGCTCCGGTAGATTCATTTTCCACGGACGGATTAGAACACAATGCTTGTTTTGATTACATTTAATGCGAGGACACGGACGCGGTGACCACGCACCCACTCACGGTACCTATGCATCATTCCTATAGTGAGGAGGGAATTAATTGGCTGCTTTCCATCTGCTCGTTTCTGTCCTGTATGGAGGACGGTGCGGTGGGTGGAAGCGTCCTGCAGCTTCAGCTCCCTCACAACATGAAGCGTTTCCCTGTTTCTGGCACCAACCTGGCAGCCCGACGAGCTTGCCTGAAGCCAGACTTCGGGGCGAAGGGCAGGGTTTCTCGGCATTTCTACTTTCCCTCTTTGCCATCATTCCTGTCTCTCCCCATTCCACCCAGTGTGTGACTAACTGGGTGTTGTCAACAATTCTCAGAATGTGACCAGATGAAAGCCTTTCTACAAGTATTAACAACAAGCACAGAGGCTTTAAAGATGCTTTCACTGTCTGCAGTGGGAAGGGGGAGGGGGAGGGGGGGGGGGGGGGGGGGGGGTCCACAGTCTCTTGCTTCTGTGGACAAACTACGGCAGCTCATACAAGACAAACTTCACTTCCTGCATCCCAGCAGGTAAATACTGTATGAGAATTCACACGTGGTCAGTTACTAAGTTAGTAAATAAATGAGTCTTAAAAAAGTATTAGAAACAAGTATCGAGACAATGGTGCAGGAACGTCTGTGAGAGCAGATATCACATGTGATGTCATGGGAAACATGTTCTGCGGTGGACTGTAATCGCCGCCTTTGATGAGCTCAGCGCTATGAAGTCAGTTGACAGCGGCCGCGTTAAAGCTTGTTCCTTCGTTCGATCATTATCACCAGCGTCGTTCAGTGCCAGTTTTCTTAAACATTATTTTTCTGCTGGAGGCTTCAGGACTAATTGCTCAACTCCTCCTTAACCACATTCCTGCGTCTACGCTGGCTTCGCTTTCACGCGCTCGCTCCTCGGTGAGAATCTGCCTCCGCTTTCGTCTTGTTGCTCATGTTTCCTGAGGCCGTGATCAGACAAGCAGCTCAAATCCAATTTATCACCTTCTCCGTTTCATGGCTGTCGTCTTATCTGAGGCTTAATACAGAGACACAATAAAACCTAAGTCAACGTGTCTGAAGTGGTTGTCAGATCCTTTTGTTGAGTCCGTCTTGTAATGTTTCGGTGACAAAGGATTTGCCCACAGCAGCACATCGGTTCGTTAGCGCGCCGACACCTTGGTTCCGTTGGGTTCACGCTGTGGTTTATTGTGAGCAGAGTCACCATAAACCACTGTAAAGCTGTTGGGCTTTTAATGGCAATTTTGATTTGAAGATTTGATTGATTTTTTTAAGGAAATCATCTGGAAAAAAACATCAGCTCATGGTGTGAACCACGTGCACAACAAAAAGTGATGCAAGCTACATGCTAATTAGCATAAAGCTACGGGTCATTAGCATAATGTATGTCAAGGTGACAGATGGGTCTTCATTCCATCATTCCTTCACGAGTGTCTGATGTGTAATAAACTTATTAACTGGTGGTGTTGTCAGTCACCTGATGCTCGTGGATGTTGGTTCAGTGCCAGTCCTTCACCTTCAGCCCTAATGCCTCTGTCTCCCCCCGTCAGGTGGTCCCAGGAACAGACGCACTGAGGTTCAGGGTCGCGTGCGAGGAGCTGACCTTTCACCTCCAGGACCTGCAGAAACGAACAGAGTGGGAGCTCAAAGGACATACAGACACAGTGAGTCAACAGGAAATGTGTCATGTGATCTGTATATATATACTGTAGATAAATAGATATAAATAAATCGATATAGATAAATAGATATAGATGTAGATGTATGTAGATATGTCTATATATACTGTATATATCTGTTTAACTATATATAGAGATGTATAGATATCTATAGATATCTAGATATCTATAGATATAAGATATATATAGCATATATAAACAGAGGTGTCAGATTACTGTTTGAAATAAACACAGATGATTCTCACGTCTACTAATGTGGACACTGTGGATCCTGGCTCGTCGTGACTGGACCTTCCTGGTAGGAACCACTCTCCTGCTGTGGAGCGTCTGAACGCGTGAGTGGGAGGCAGCTCCCTGTGAGTTTGTGGGGTTTTGTCACAGCTGAAACGCGATTGTGGGAGTTTCAGTGTATCTCATAACAGCAGTAGGTTCTGCTACAACACAATCCTGTTTGCGCCCATGTACGAGAGTGGGAGACGGGAGAGGAGGAGGAGGAAAAGCCGGTGTTTCTTCCACGCGTTCGTGGTTCGGAGTATTTTCGCGCCGCTTCAAATCTGTGCGGACCAAACGGAGCCTTGAGGAATCGCGGACTGTTGCAACCTCCAGACTGAGCCCATTCAGGAGGAGGCTTCAGATTATTGTCGACTGGTTGCACCGGTGTCAGGTTCCTTAGAAAAGCTCTAGCAGCTACTGGCACATTCTGTGTGCTTCAGAAACATCTCATCAGCGTCAAACCGTAAACGCTCCGTGTGACAGAACAAGTCGTCCGGCTCCAACAGCCGAAACCGGAGCTCGGGTCGTGATTGTGAGCTGTTTGCTGTAAAGCGGCGTCTGTTGCCTCAACACCAGCCCAAAATAGCAGGAAGTGTATTCTTGGCCTAATTGATTAACATACAAACAAAGCAGCTGCTTGTGTTGGAGCATTAATATCTTTAACATCACAGCTCACTGCAAATTGCCGTGGGAAGTCGTCTCCCTCTCCTCCCTCAACACAGGCTTCATCCACAACGTTCCTTGAGCCGCGTCACAGGAAGCGTCCGGACGGAAACACGTCCGGCAGCGATCGCTCTGCTGTGGAGGCGGCTCTAGGTAATAGAAGCGCCGTGTTCAGGCGGCGGTGCCGTCTGCCATGACAAACGTTTTGGCAGAACAGCGCTTCGACTGGTCTCACTTTTGTCAGACGAGACAAGCTGAAACACATCTTGGGATTTAAGGTGTGCCAGCAGACGCGCACACACACACACACACACACTAGTGATATTCCAGGAAAGCTCCTGATTTCCCAGCAGCCCCAGTTCCCATCACTGAGACGGATCAGCTCATGTCAGTGTGAATCAAAGGCTTAATGAGAAGAGGTAATAAAAACGTTACGTTGCCCAACATCAGACAGTGTGGAGCTCTTGGCTCAGTAGAAAAGACGTCACCCTGCTTTCATTTCACCAGGGTTTCCTTGGCTTTGACACAGACTAATGCACTGGGCTGGGTTTTCTGCAGAAAAACAGGATCAAGTCAAACCTCTGCACAAACAGAGAGCAGGACGTTCAAGCAGCAACAAGCAGCTTCGGCACCAGCAACTGGAACTGTGCAGTTTAGTCATCATGAAGGAACCTGAGCTTAAGCTGTCACTTAGCTGGAACCTTAAGGTGGAACCATTTGACACAGAGTCTGAGTCCGAATGCTGCTGGTCCCTGCTGTACATAGGATGCGGGTAACTCCGCTTTACTGTACAACAGGTTTAATGTCACTATACTAATATTATATACTAGATTACAGTGAAAGGCTTGCTGTGTACTTAAGATAGATACACTATATTGCCAAAAGTATTGGCTCTCTCAGGAGCCACTTTAGAGAAGGCGAATGTTATTTTTTCCTTCTCCACTCTGACTTTCACTTTTCCAGTTCGGGCCTGAACAGCCTCTGTCTCTGTCTGTACTCATGTACTCCACTCTGGTATTTCCCACTCACTCCAACACGAGCAGTCAGTCAGACGGTCACTGGCCTTGGTCGCCGCCGGAGCTTCTTTGTTTTATAACGAAAGTAACGATATATTGGAGTCTTCAAAAGCTCCCTTGTCTATTCAAAGTGTTTTTGGATGTGTGTGCCTTCACCTGTGTGTTGTATAGCTAGTAAAGTACTAATAACAATGAAATTGTAAATAATTGCCTTCATTTAGTATGAGGCAGAAGGCGGGTCAGGGAGTGAGGGATCAGCCAGAACAGGCAGTTACAGGGAAGATAATTATTTAACCAAAGCCCGAGTGTGACTGTTCCATGCTCCCAACTCTGTGGAACAGTTTGGAACTTTCCTACCAACATGATTGTGCAGCAGTGCACGAGGCAAGGTCTATGAAGACATGGATGACAAGTCTGGTGTGGATGAACTTGACTGGCCTGCACAGAGATAGAACACCATAGTAGTGAAATGGTACAGACTCAGGTACAGACTCAGGTACAGACTCAGGTACAGACTCCGGTATAGACTCGGGTACAGACTCAGGTACAGACTCCGGTACAGACTCAGGTACAGACTCAAGTGCAGGTACAGACTCAGGTACAGACTCAGGTAAAGACTCAGGTGCAGGTACAGGCTTAGGTACAGGCTCAGGCTCAGGTACAGACTCGGGCTCAGGTACAGACTCAGGCTCAGGTACAGACTCGGGCTCAGGTACAGACTCAGGTACAGACTCAGGCTCAGGTACAGACTCCGGTACAGACTCAGGTGCAGACTCAGGTGCAGGTACAGACTCAGATACAGGTATGTCTGGGTGGGGCTGACTTGATTGCAGGTGCAGTTACTTACACTTCACTTTTCTGTCACCATTAATGAAGTGACAGCTCCCAGGTCTAAATCATCCTGAAGGTGATGTCATAGACACATTGTACATGTAACTCCTCCTCCTCCGAGCGTGGCCAACATTCCTGTCATGTTTGCCTCCCTACTTTCCCAGAACTCTTTGTTTATTACGGGAAGCAGCAGCAGGGGCCCGGTCGAAGGCCCGAAGGTCATAGTGAGAGAAGAGGCCACTGAACGATGAACCAGATAAAGCATCCAGTAGCTTTATGCGAGATGCTGTAGTGAGTCCTATATCAGTGACTGATCAGTCAAAAACAGAACTTCTGACAAACCACCCATGACATCTGGTCTGATCGTGCGGGTCCTGGGTCCTCCACAAGAACCAAAGTGCATTCCTCATATTTTCATTAAACACAGAGCGATTTGCTCCGTCAGACGCCTAATGAAGCGTCTCATCACAAACCGGATTTTCCTGATCTGCTTTATTCAGACGCATTTAACCACAGTAACTTTCTGATGAGCAGCATCAGCCGGAGCGCGATGCGGCAGCAGAGCTGGGCGACCGACTCAATGTGTTGTTTTCAGCGTTCTCCCATCGACACACTCTTTAATGTGGTTACGCAAACGTCCTCCTCGCTGCCAACACCAACAGGCAGCTTGGACGACACCCAGATGATTCCCATCAGCTCTGTGCTCGGCTCCCTTTCATCTGCTCCGAATTCCTCCATCCACAAAAAGCAGGCGCAGAGTTTGCTCGGTGCTCAGGTGATCGTACATGTACATATAATATACGCTTACGCCGTAGGAACTGGGCTATTTCCATGACAACGGAGCTAATCCATCTGTTGGTGAAGATGCTAAACTGATATTCCTGGTTCCTTCATTCTGATTTGAACTTCTTTTCCTTCACTGACTGGTTATTACTTTCACTTCAATTGGTCATTCAGTAAACAAACTGACCAAAAAAACTATTTTTTTTTCACCTTGTTTGTTGTCAGTAGCTGAATTTTTCCTATCAAACCTCTTGAAACATATTTTTTTATAATTTTAAGACATACATACGTTGATAACAATAATTTCACTCATTATCATATCATTATCATTCATGTTAATTCTGCGTTCTGTGTAATCGCATCATGCTGATGATTACATATGTGCCATGCTGCAGTGGTGAGATACGTTATTGAGGAAAAGCCAACAACACCTACGCATTCTTCACCTGCAATTATGGAGAGAAATGTGTTTGTTACATACGTTCACGTAATTATGAAGCGCTATTCAGGCTTTTCTGTACGTGAGCAGCTAATCAGAGCACGATGGCAGCTGGCACAGTGTGTGTGTGTGTGTGTGTGTGTGTGTGTGTGTGTGTGTGTGTGTGTGTGTGTGTGTGTGTGTGTGTGTGTGTGTGTGTGTGTGTGTGTGTGTGTGTGTGTAAAACTCTCAAATTGACAACAACAACACAAACCTATGGTATTCATTGGTAATTACTGTGTTCACACACAGTCAGTGGATTGGTTGGGATCATATTTGATTGACAGGTGACAAAGTGTCTTATTTGCATGTCAACTTAATAATTAAAGATATGACCACCAGGTTTCTAAAGTAAACGCTATATATAAAAAAATTGATAATACAACAAACGATATAAAATTATTTCAAAACTTTACTTTTACATTAATTTTCCCTTTTTGTTTTTTTTTAGCAACTTTCAGCAAAATTGCAACACACTAATGATCTTACCTCGTAAATCGATCATTTCCTTTGGTTTGACACTTTTTTTCAATGTGACTTTTAGAAAAGATCTAATTCCAGAAAATTATTATATATAAATAAAATAAAATGTTTTTTAAATATAAACTGTGGAGGAAAATGTGACTATAAGAAAAAAACACTGTATGACTTTTGATTGTCTACAATAAAACATCAGTCATACATGTAGATATAAAAACACCTTATTATTATTATTATTATTATTATTATTATTATTATTATTATTATTATTATTATTATTATTATTATTATTATTATTATTATTATTATTATTATTATTATTATTGTGTCCTGCTCTGAAAGCTCATTAACAAAGTATTCATGGATTTATATTTGCTACCTACTGATGTCACGTCTTCAGTTCCATCATCAAAGGCTTCTTCAGTTGAGCCTCTTCAAAAATAAAACACTTGTTTGCCTCTAATGACCTGCTGTGTCCACACTCAGTGACAGCGGTCCAGCGCCTCCCAGTGGCCGCTTGTGTCATTACTCCCTGGTTGCCTACGCTGAATATATCATTACTTTAGGCTGCATTTTGTTTTCACGCTACTACTGAATAGCTTTTTGTTCTAATCAGCACAGATATGAAAACTATCTATGAAATCATAAATTAAAATGCAGCAAAGTGACAATAATACTCAGTTGGCTCCTGCTTCTATGACACCTGTTTAAAACAGACAATGGTAGAGGATGAGCTGGTATTACTACTGCTGCATGTTTACTACAACAGCTGTCCCACTATTATTGATCACTAGTATTAATCTTCCTGCTACTATTTCCTCTCTACAGTATTATCAGTATTACACATGTTCACATGGAACCTGCTGTGTAGTAAATATGAAGATCAGTCAGTCACTCTGCATCAAGTGATCTGTTCTGTGTATCTATGAAAACGCTGTTTGTTTTAGGAACTGGTTCATGTGATGACTGAGCCTCAGGTTAGTCGAGTGTTTGATGTGGGAACGTCCAGGACAAAGTGAGACACTTTAAGGGATCCAGAAGCTTAAAACAGAAAAAAGCTCAAGACCAGCTTTATTTTCTTTATCACAGAAGAACCACTGAAAAATGAAAACAAAATTCAAAGTACTTATTCACTCATTTATGTTCAAGTCAAACTTCTGCTGTTGTTTGTCTCACAGGAGCTGAAAAGCAAACAGTGAACAGCAAAGTTTGTCTTGTTCATTTCAATTGAGTTCAGGATCTGCTCAGGTTGTTTGTTCATGAAGAAGATGTAAAACAGAAGACAGACGCCTGCATCTTCAGAAAATACTCACTCGTTCTAAAACGAAATTACACTTTTGCTTAATTTAACAATTCTTTTATTCAGGATGCAAATAAAGACTTTACTGTGTAACTACAGACTGAAGTGTAACATTTTGTGGTCTGAATACCAAAACCAGATGTTTCTGTGTTTCCAGACGTTTTCAGATCCAAGTCCATCGTCAGCTGCTCTCCACTGAACTGTGTGACCTCCAGGAAAAGAGGGGAGAAGCTGCAGCCTTCACACGTCCACCGTAGGTCACACAGAGCAGCCAGAGTATTATACAGTACATGACGGTTTCAACGGGTTGAAGTGACCGATCCGTTCATCAGCAGGAGCTTCAGGCCTCCATCTGTGAGCGTGTGGCTCGCTCAGCGACGCTGGTGTTCCAGGAGGAGGCACTGAGCACGCTCAGCAGCCTTCTGAACCACAACCTCCAGCGGTACCAGGGGACCCGGAGACTGCAGGTCCTCAAACAAGCCCACAGGTACCGACACACGGCGGAGCAGCAGTGCTCATCTGACTTTGACTGTGTCTAAGATCGGACTTCTGATATTTCAGAGGCAGAGGAAACCATCGCTAGCACCGCGGGTCACCGCAACATGCAGGGAAAGAACGAGGCGGAACAAGGCAACAACATGGTAGGAGCTCAGCATCCACCACTGCGCTCTGACATCTCTGTCAACAAAAGCATTTACAGGCGCTAAAGCCTCACGCTGTCATTAAACCCTCCTTCCAAATGGTGCAAATTTCTGGGTCATGAAGCATAAAAAGGCTCATAGAGGCACAAAAATAACTAACGAAGCAGTTAGAAAGTATGGAGATCTGCTCCTGCTTTATGTTTGAGGCGCAGCATCACGTGTCTGGCATCGGTCCAGCTGTTGTCAGTCTTTCTCTGAACATCGGACTGGAGACAGAGGAAACATCTGTCTGCTCATCTGGCTCTGTCTGTCACACACACACACACACACACACACACACACACACACACACACACACACACACACACACACACACACACACACCTCTTAGCATATTTCCCCCCCCCAAAAAAAACATAATAAACTGACACAGTTGTGACGGGAAACGATGAGGGGAGAAACCTGGTTTGGAGTCTTATTATAACAGGAAACCTGTCAAAGTGTCATCACAGTTTAACTGGTGAAGCTTAAACACAAACAGAAGACAGGCGTGCTGCCAACGCGCCGTATCTCATTTATACAGCAACTCATAGAAAACAGCACAAGTAGAAAAGTTGTTTCATATTTGAATCATCTCATTTCCATGTTTGTTTAAAGTAGCACCTGTAGTTCACCCACTGGCATCAAGTTGCAGTATTAAGCTACTGTCCGTTATTAAAGCCGTTTAATATTAAATAAATGTTTCTGACAAGTATTTGAACAGACACTGAGAAAAGATCAGAAGTGATGATGAAGTTGCTCTGATTCTTTAGGTGTATTTATAAAATGACCAGTGGGTGTGTAACGATATAATCTAATATTAAAAGGTCTGCACATCCTGCTTGTTATAAACAGCTCTAGTGTCTGTTTTATTATTATTTATTATTTATAGCATGATTGGCTTTTAGGCCTCTATAGATTAACCAGGACTTGACAAACCTTTACCTGATGAACTGTCTCCTTCAGTGGGAGGAAATAGGTCGTCCTGGTGGAACTAATGTGGATTTCACAAATGACAGAATTTGGCTCGTGGCAGTTTTTAACCCTGATGCCCAAAATAATTTGCTCAAGAGGCGCACGGCACCATGCTGGGCCTGTTGTCGGCAGCAGCCTCGGCGCTGCTGGTGGGGAGCGTGGGAACCCTCCACATCTCCAGCCACAAAGCCACGTCCATCTAGACGAGCCCTGTCGCCGCTCAGTAACCTTCAAATCAGATTAGCTGCCGTTAATCTGCTGGAAAATGAGCCAGGATTTGGATAATCACATCACATCATTTTGATGAGATCTAAATCTAATAGATTAGGTTGAATGAAGATTATGTTGGCGATGCAGCGATCCGTCTTGGGTTGAGCCGTGTGGGACATGGGACGTACAGGGTGTGGCCTCGAGTTCTATATTTGCCATGAGCCACATTCACTGTTTGTTCAGAGTTTATCCAGACTTGAGATAAACTCTATCTATAACTCTATATCTAGACTCGATGAAGTGGGAGTTAAGAGCTGGATCAGCTGATCTGTGTCCCTTCATTCAAGCTGCACTCCCTTAGGATGTGTGGGTGTGAACAATGTAGGGGGGGGGGGGGGGTCAACAACAACAACAACAACAACAAAAACAACAATAACAACAACAACACGGGAGCAGATTTATCTGAGACTTCTGCCACTAAATGTTTTCTCCCTTAAAAAAACTGTTTTATTGCAAAAGTATGAAGTTACATTATAGGGAAAATGTAGAATAAAAGGAAGTTTGATGACCTGATAAGCTCCCAGGTTTATTTAAGGCAGGAGTAAAGTGGTTGTTTTTTGGTGACGTTTCAGTAGTTCCCTGCTACTTGCTGTAGCTCTCGTGGGAGTGCCGGCTGCGTCGCTGTATCTGGGTCACACGCGGAGGTGCCCTGTGCCATATGTGAGTCTAGCAGGAGCCACTGGGGACGGAGGCCAATGAATGTGTCTGCTTCCAGGACTTTGGGGAACATGGACCTGGACTCAGTGTGCCGGTCTGTCTGGCTGCTTCACCGTCCACCTCTCTGTGGCCTTAATAGAGGCTTGATGACCATCCTTTCTGTGTACTGGTTGGTGCTGCAGCACAGCAAGGTCGGAGCACGTTTAATTACCAGTCTGCGGCCTCGTTCGCACACGTTAATAACGTTAACAGCCGTCGGCTCAGCCGTAATCCCAACACGGCCTGCGAGCGCGTTAATGCTGTGATCCCACAGCCCAGGGATTAGAACCCAGCATCCACCCAGACACGGCCCTCCGTCCCTGGGGAGGCGTCCAGGCGAGGCCCCGGATTAAGGCCGCCCAGTGCTTTGGACCCGAGCGTCAGCAGCAAAGGCAGGCTCCTTGTTGCGGCGGCTGGAGGTTTAGCTAAAAACGCAGAAACGCTGCTAGTTTAAGGAAGGTGGGGTTTCGGTATCTGATGGAATCGTCCCATGTTGTGTGTGCAGCGTTTTGCTCCCGCAGAGGCAGCGTTAGCCGTGTTCGTGGGGCTGAAGGGGGGCAGCGGTATTTTCCATGGGTGAGCAGATGTTGCGGCTTTTCAGGAGGGATTTGTGTCGTACACGCTCACAAACGTATTGACACGAATGTCGACACAAGCAGAGGAGACAGAGATGTAGCTAACGCGCTACGGTGTTAGCGTGAGACGGAAGCGCCCACGTCCACAGACAGTGTTGTGTTTGTCACAGTGGTAAAACCTTCCCCACCTCAAAACCATCAGGGGTTTTCACATCTAGACACCATCTCAACCTGCTATAAACCAGGATGACTGATCCTGGGTCGAACCTCCACATTTGTGCAACGCTGGAGGCGTTTCCTGATGCTGCCTCCTTGAGTTCAGTCTGGACGTGCTCCATGTTCATGACAAATACACGTGTGCGTTCAATACTCAGCGTTAGCCCAATCCGACTCTCAGCAGGGGGTCTGTTGTTGACGTGTTCACCTCTTTCAGCGTGCACCTGAGTGCCGTCCACCACAGCCATCGCGTAGCCCTCAGCAGACCATCAATGGAGGGAGGGAGCCGGCCTGGAGAGCCAGTCAGAAGAGGCCTCCTCCAGCCGTGAGCCGCGGTACCAACCTGCACCGAGCCGGCAGCGTCAAGGACCTGATCGGTAGATTCTCTGGACCGGATCGCAAGACGTCTGCCAGTTACTTCCAGGGTTTGTCCTATGGAGCGGGACGAGTCCCTAAAGCTGCTTCTGCTGACGCTCTGGTCTCTCTGGAATCCCAGTCAAGTCAACCTGCACCGGCTGCACCAAGCAGCCTCGCCCAAGACCATCCGGCTCCCGGCACCGCCGTGACTCCAAGAACCAAGAACCAAGCTGGACCCCAAACTGGCCAGATCTCCGCCCGGACTGATTGTCCAGTTGAAGCCACAGCTGAGGAGACGGTTTCAGGCCCAAAGAGCCAAACTCAGTCCGCGGACTCTAACAGGCACTCAGCGGCCGACTCCGGCATGGGCTCGGTAAGATGGCGCCGCAGCGGGACCCTACCGGTCTCCATGCATGACTGAGGCTCCGTGGGCGCATGGCGACACCAGCGCATGAAGCCCAAGCATGTCCATTAACCGTTCTAATCAAGGCGCCGCCGGCCGCCGCTTCCTGCTTCCTCCCTGTCAACCAGCTGTTTGTCCTAAAACAATAACCTACGTCACGATTCTGTTGATTCTCACTGCATGAGAGGAGATGATGTGTCTGATCCTTACGGTGCTGAATGAACACAGGATGGAGAGCTGGTTTATCGCGCAGACAGCAGCTCTTCCTGATGACGCGCGTTTGAATGTGGAACCGTATTGATTCAAAGCTAGTGTTTGTGTTTGTGTTGCTGGTTGTTTGTGCACTAGTGGCCAGAAATCACACGTACTGTACCTTTAAAGAAACTCAGTTGTTAAAGTGAACTTTAAAATTGAAATTCTTAATTTAAAATGATTTTATTTTGTTTTTTCATTAATTGAATTGATTATTTTTTCGCTGTGTCGACTGTTTTGCTTTTTGTGCTTCCTCCCCTGATCCTCGCTCTTCATTTACTGTAATGATTGAATACGATGTATTCCCAGTAATTTTCTCCTGCTGTTGATTTTCCGTGAATCCAGCACATGGCAGATTAATTTATTCCACCTATCCAGCAGATGTATGTCGACCCTTCCAGGTTTAGTTAATGCCTTTTTTCCCAACCTCGTGCCTCCACAGGAGTCCGAGTTCGATTCAAACAAGAGAGCAGACAGCCCCTCGGAGGAGACCCCCACCACTCCCAAACCCACGGTCACCAGCCAGAACCCCAAGTATCAGCTGTTCCTCAACAACGGGGTGAACACCAACGGGTTGAGTGGCAGGGATGCAGATGGTCCAGGAGGCAGTGGAGGGGCCGAGGAGAGCAGTGTGGACCAATGGAAGCTCTTGGGACCCAAGAAGGAGGAGTGGAATGGGTCCTTAGAGTCCCTGCTCTCCCATGATTCCAACGGGGAACTAACGCTCTATGGTTTACCGGTGCGTGGTTTGCGCTCACAGATGCGGTGATTGAACAGTGCCACCTAGTGGACACAGTTAGCATTACTGAATCTCGTCCTCATTGTTTCTAGTCTCACACCCAAGTCATCACAACCTCAGACATCACTTGTGACGCAGTTCAGTTCTGTTGCAGTAAAGCATTCATAACCTGGTGTTTTCCTTCCAGTTGTTGAACTGCATCCTGTGTTGGACTAAACATAGATTTAAGGTTTCTCACCTTTTCTCACCACTTATACTAGACCTGTCACAACATTAAATCCTAGAGTTTCTGCATCTTATTAACATTCAACAGTATAAAAGCCTTCTCCGATGGTTGAGAAACACCAGACAGCATCACACAGTAGTAACAGAACCCATGTGTAACGCATCATTTCTGTGCATGTGCTGCATGAGCGTGGCCACATCATGTCTTCTTCCCTTTTTGATGGTTGTTGTGGTTGTTCACAGCTAGATGAATGTCCTCCCAGAGTCTTCAACAGCCCCTACAGCAGCGGTCTGTCCTTGGAGTACATCCCCACACAGCGCATGTCAGAGTACAAGGTCTGTCACTGTTGCAGCTTCATGTCAGAGAAAAAGAATCTAGTTTATACTTAACAAAGATAAAGCAGGTTCCATTTTGAATTTCCAGGGTGGGGTGTCTCCTGCCCTGTCCGACTTCAACCCGTACAGCTTCAACAGTCGCAGCACCAGTCCGTTGGGCTACGGAACGCTGCCCTCACGCACGCGGGTCTCGGCCTACGACACGCTGCTGAGGAGGAGGGCCGAGGTCAACAACGCCCAGGTGTGTGTGTGTGTGTGTGTGTGTGTGTGTGTGTGTGTGTGTTCTCATGCTCTTTTGTTGCTGCAGGTCTTCACCAGCCAGTACAGCTTCCTGCACTCTGCCCCGGCACCACCCAATAAAAAAGACTACATAGAGGAGCTGACCAAGCAGCTGGATGCCTGTCAGAAGGTAGATGCCCTCACCTGCAGGAAGGAACCAGGGTTATCAGGAGGAGATGATAACCTGTGTGTGTGTGTGTGTGTGTGTGTGTGTGTGTGTGTGTGTGTGTGTGTGTGTGTGTGTGTGTGTGTGTGTGTGTGTGTGTGTGTGTTCTCTCCAGCGTAACCAGTTTCTGGAGGCGGAGAGTGTGGAGATGGAGAAGGAGAGGGACCAGATCAGGTCAGTAGCCCACAGGCTGTGATTGCGAGTGTACAGTAGATGCTCCAGCACCGCCTGACTGTGACTGGCGGTCCTTTAAGGTACGAGATGCGCTTGATGCTGGTGAACAAAGAGGATCTGCTGAGGACCAACACTCAGCTGAACAATGAGCTGAAACGGACCAAAGAGGAGATGATACACATGGAGCACGAACGCCAGATGTTCGCGGAGAGATGCAGAGAGATGGAGGTAAGAGGATGTAGTTTAGGGGAAAGGTTAAGACTGGAGGTGTCCCATTACTGGGTGGCTAACTGGTTTGTTTGTCTGTCTGCAGATGGAAGTTAAGGAGGCTCGAGACATGATGGTGGAGGCCCACACTCAGGAGTACGCCTTCAACTTCCTCCAGCAGTCGCTCAAAAACAAGATCCGGGATGCTGAGGTAGGTTCATCTGTCAACTCCTCAGTTGACCTCTAGCTCAGACCAGAGTTTCCATGACGACGGTTGCTGCGAACCGCATGTTTGCTGGTTTCAGGAGAACCTGGAGAAGCAGACTCTGCATGCTAAGGAGCTGTCGGAGAAGCTGTGGCTGGCGGAGAGGCAGCTGGAGGACCTGGAGGTCAGCAGAGGCTCCAAGGACAAGAAGGTGTCGGACCTCAGCAGCACCATTCTCAGGCTGGAGATGGAGGTGAGTCACAGGCTTGACGTTGGTCCATCCAGTTGCTGGGGGGTACAACTGTACAACTGGTGGATGTGCTGTGTCGCCAGCTGGCCGACGCCCTTCAGGCAACCACCCAGGCCACAACGGAGCTGAGTCTGCAGCAGAAGCTGCGCAACGAGGCCCAGATGAGAGTGGTCGAGCTGGAGGACTCTCTGCTGGAGAAGGTCCAGGAGCAGCAGAAGATGCAGGAGCTGGTGGGCCGGCTGCAAGGAGAGGTGAGGACGGCCTCCGGGCCAACAAGGTGTTGGTCAGCGGTGCTGAACACGGTGCTAAAAGCGGTGCTGAACGCGGTGCTGAACGCGGTGCTGAACGCGGTGCTGAACGCGGTGCTGAATGCGGTGCTGAATGCGGTGCTGAACACGGTGCTGAATGCGGTGCTGAACGCGGCGCTGAACGCGGTGCTGAACGCGGTGCTAAAAGCGGTGCTGAACGCGGTGCTGAACACGGGGCTGAATGCTGAACACTGAACGCGGCGCTGAATGCGGTGCTGAACACGGTGCTGAATGCTGAAAACTGAACGCGGTGCTGAACGCGGTGCTGAACGCGGTGCTGAACGCGGTGCTGATGGGCTCGTGTCTGTGTCCAGGTCTCCAGTAAGCTGAGCAACAGGGAGCAGACGCTGGAGGAGGAGATCCAGCTCAGAGAGAGGCTGCAGCTCCAGTGCAAGCAGGCGGAGCGGACGGTGGACGAGCTGCAGATGGAGCTGCACAGGTCCAACCAGGCCCGGGAGGACCTGGCCAAGCAAGTCAAGCAGGCCCAGGTGCTGATCCCAGTAACACCACACAGCATCCACACAAGGCACCATGTCCAGCGTCAGAACTAAAGAAAACCTGCTGATATTAGTGCGAGTAGTAAGTTATTTAGTCAGGACCTTTACATACGTGAGCCAACAATCCAAACAGAGATGCCCACTTCCATTAATCAGTCGTGCAAACCATCAGTCTTTGAGGTTAATGGGGAATTAATTATGTAAATCCTGTTTAGCAATCAGCGCTAATTCCATAATCCCAAATAATCATTGTGTTGCTGTTTCTAAATGTGCTTAATGTGTCCCATTTCTAAATGAGGTTCATCCGAACCACTGAGGTTCATCAGAACCAGTGACCTCAGCAATGAGGTTCATCAGAACCAGTGAGGTTCATCAGACCAAGTGGCCTCAGCAGAGGTTCATCAGAACCACTGAGGTTCATCAAAACCAATATGGTTCATCAGAACCAGTGAGATTCATTAGAACCAGTGAGGTTCATTAGACCCAGTGACCTCAGCAATGAGGTTCACCAGAACCAGTGAGGTTCTTCAAAACCAATGAGGTTTATCAGAACCAGTGAGGTTCATCAGAACCAGTGAGGTTCATCAGAACCACTGAGGTTCATCAAAACCAATGAGGTTCATCAGAACCAGTGAGGTTCATCGTACCCAGTGAGGTCCATCAGACCAGTTAGGTTCATCCCAATGAGGTTCATCAGAACCAATGAGGTTCATCAGAACCACTGAGGTTGATCAAAACCAATGAGGTTCATCAGAACCAGTGAGGTTCATCAAAACCAATGAGGTTTATCGGAACCAGTGAGGTTCATCAGACTCAGTGACCTCTGCAATGAGGTTCATCAGAACCAGGGAGGTTAATCAGAACCAATGAGGTTCATCAGACTCAGTGAGGTTCATCAGACCCATTGACCTCACCCGTGAGCTTGTGTGTTTCAGGAGAAGATGATTGACCTGGAGACCGACGTGGAGGAGCTGCACGAGAGCGAGCAGAAGTGGGCGGCCAAACAGAAGCGAGCCATTGAACAGGTGAACATGTGGACATGTGTTAACATATGGATGCTTCTTTAGGTTGATTGTTAACACGCTGCTGTGTTCCCTGTCAGAATGAGCAGCTGCAGCTGAAGTTGATCCAGGAGAAAGATCGGAACGAGCAGCTGGAGTTTGAGAAGGCAACGATAGAGCGACAGGTAACGCTACGTGTGGAGGCCTCCGTCTGCTCTGACCCGGACCGAGTCTCTGATCCGATGTTTGTTCCTCACCTGCAGCTGCGTGAGGCCCGTTCAGAGGTGGAGGAGCTCCACAGCTCCAGGGTCCAGGACGACGTCGTCTCCAGGATGGAGGGACGAGTCAGAGAGCTGGACAACGCTCTGAAAACAGAGGAGAGGTCGGTCGCACAGGCCGTCGGGACCCGGAAACCCAACAGAACAACGGCGGCTCTGACGGTTGTGTTGTGTGCAGGAACAAGGCTGTGCTGACGAACACCATCGGTAAACTGGAGAGGAAGATCAACGAGCTGAACGACCAGTTGGAGGAGGAGCACAGGATCGCCACCGAGCAGAAGGACCTGGTAACAGCACACGTCCCAGTGTCTGTGGAGCCTCACAATTAAGAACCTGAACGTCCTGTTGTAGAAGAAATGAGGCCTTTTAAAGTTGTTAAAGTAACTAGTTTTAAAACTAGTTTGACGTTCAGCATTTCCTCACTCATCTACTGGACAGTGATGATATTAGTTATATAGATATAGTGATTAGGCAGAGTAAAGGCTTCACACCTCAGCTGTGTCTGCTCCCATCCATCCAAACTAACTGGAGCTGTGTGCTCGGCTCCTCAGATGAACCAGAGGATCCGCACCCTGAAGCGTCAGCTGAACGAGGTGGAGGAGGAGGCGAGCAGGAAGGAGGCGCAGTACCGGCACACCAGCAGAGAGCTGGCGGAGGAGAGGGAGACGAGCGCTCGGCTGCAGAGACAAGTGATGGACCAGCAGCTGCAGACAAAGTACGCACGCACGGGCACACGCATGCACACACACACACATGCACACACACACACACACACACACACACACACACACACACACACACACACGCACGCACACACACACACACACACACACACACACGCACACTCACACTCACACTCATGCATGCTTGAGTTTAAGCACTGGCAACCTTTAAGCCCGACTGGACCCATTTCAAGTATGAAGTGTCAGTATGGTTGCTATGGTTACAGTCATTAAAGGTTCGGCTCACCAAAAACAACCTGTACACTAATTTCTGCATGGGCGCTGCAGAAATGATTCATTTTACCAAAACCTAGTGGATCGCTCCTACACTGATGTCCGGGTAAACTGGCGACTGAACACAATCTCTGTCTCACAGGTGGAAGGACACGCTGAGCATCCGTCAGACTCTGGACAACCTGAGGCTGGATCTCAGTGCGGACGAGGACGAAGATGACGACAGCCAGCGGCTGCAGCAGCAAGCGAGCGTCACCAAAGTCTAAGTCTGAACCCTCACGCTCGGCCTCTGGGTGGCGCTGTGTTCACGCTGACGGGACCTTTGTCAAAGCTGCGTTTCCAGTCTTTCACCGCAGAACAATCGTTTTAAAATGAAACCAGTCACAGAAGGTTCAGGTCCTTCGTTAATAAACTAGAATTGTGATGAAGTGATGATGATGATTATTTGCTTCAGGATGTCACGTCCTGTTGCTCCTCACTGCAGAGAACCTGAGCGGGTTTATTAGATCACATCACGCTCGGCTTTGATGACATTTGGTTTATTGTGTGTTTGTTTTTATTTAATGGAACTTTGCTGACTGTTCTTTCACGAGGGCTTTTCCATCTCTGCAGT
Organism: Betta splendens; assembly: GCF_900634795.4. Lineage (NCBI taxonomy): Eukaryota > Metazoa > Chordata > Actinopteri > Anabantiformes > Osphronemidae > Betta > Betta splendens. The sequence goes on along the minus strand of NC_040892.2, from coordinate 11,895,325 downwards.
ATTTAAACACGTTGTTTTATGGAATAACGACATTAGGGATTAGACTTTACCTGGATTATTTATATAAAAGCTGTGTTTACTTAATCTTCATGATTTGAAGTTTGTTGACTGTTGAATGTTTCCGATTTGTTATTGCTTATGGGGCAAAAATGATTTTACTTTATTTTATTGTGTTGCAGGTATTTGACAGTTTGCTTCTGTTCTGACTTTGTTTCCCACACACAGTATATGCACGCAAAACTATCTGAGGAGTAATATTTAATAAAGGACAAACTCTGGCTTTACACTGTAACGTCCTGAGTTCAGTGGTTTTAATGATTGTGGGTGAAATAGAGACTAAAACCTTTAAAGAAGTTAAAATAATTAATTTGTTAACTGTGTGGGGAAAAGCAAAGTTTACTTAAAACGCTGAACATTGTTTAAAATGGAGGTAAATCAACTTAGTAAATGTCTAAATGCAGAAGAGAAAAAAGCTAAACATTTGATTTTGTTAGAAATTATATGTATGCTCTTATTTTGTAGAAAGAGAGAAAATGGTGCACAAAGAGAAACAAACAGGTTCCTTTCATTCATTCAGCAGCTTTGAAGCAGCACAGCTCATCTCTCAGGCCGCTTGTCTTCTGCAGGTTCTTTGTTCGAGTCTTTGCATTGGTCACAAACACTATTCAGACACTCTTGGAATCCTGTGTTAACATTTGATTTTTCTAAGTTTCCTGTTTCATGCAGCTGAACTGTCTGCTTTGGAGGAAACCCCGTCAAAAAACCCAACAGACTTGTTTTTGTAACTTCACACTGGTTTTGCTGTCGTCAGGTATTATAAATATAAAAACGTATTCAACTCATTCCAAAACAGTGTTTGCCTGGATCAAATCATATCATGAGCTAACGTTCTACCAATATCGTAGTTAAGGTTTGTGTGTTGTTGTCAGTAGAAGCTCCTGTGAAACAGTCACAGCACACGCCAGGTTCTTATTGTACTAATCATCTTTAATCAGCTGTCACATCCCACAACGTCTGCAAAGTCAAACCATCGGTTCTAACAAAGCTGGATAAAATGCAAAGAACTAACTCCACAAAGATACTCCTTAAAAAAACGTGAACACTTGAGCGTCTTTGTCAAAAGCAGAAGTATTAATTATACACTTCATGAGAAGATGAACCAGTGTTGGTTTTTTTTTCCACAGTGTAACTTTACTAACACCAATTAAAAACTGTTCTTCAAATACCAGCGACTGGATTCCTGATTAAAGGTTCACACACTGACTGGTTAATCACATACAAAAGAAGAACTAAAGGTAAAACAGATTTATTTGCAGCTCTCAGATCAAAAAACACTAAATGCATCACAGGTCATTCCATTCTCGTGATGGCAAACATGCTGACAACGCAACAAACACACAAGCATCAAAACACACAGTGAGAACTCAAACGTGTACAAACCATCGGAGAATTTACACAAAGGTTTCCAAAAATAAAAGCTCTTAGAGGTACTTGGAGTCGTGAGTTGTTCTGATATATCGGGCACGAAAGCAACATCAGGGCGCCGCGTCTGCTCTGCTTGGCCTCGTCGGCGACGCGTTCAAATATCCAGGAGCTCGCAAACGTCACAGAGAATCCGACGGAGGAGTAGGAACAGGCACAACATGACTCTTCGAACTGTAAACGCGCCACGCGAACGTCAGAGCTACGCGAAGGCCGAGGTGACGCGCGGGAATCGGATGCACGTCTGGCGTCAGAATGATGAAGTCTCTTGGAGATTCATGAAAAAAAAACAGTTGTTCTGGAAGATTGTCAGGATTAAAAAGGCATTGATTTAATAACGCCGGGTGGAATCTGATTGAAACGACTGGACAAAAACAAAGCAGCCGGATGAGACGTTTATATCAGGACCCATGGAGGCGTCACGTAAAGCCTGAAATCAAATGCTTTGAAAGCTGCTCCTCGTTACTTTGGAGTAAAGACTTAAGGGAACCAGCGGGTGATTATGCAGCAGGAGCCCTTCAGGCTCATCGTTTGGTTTCCCCCCACGTTCACAGACTGAGTCTCGGCTCTCATCAACTGCTGAAGACCCGACCTGCAGCGAACGTCAGCTGGTGACGTGGGCGGGGCTCCAGCAGGAGCCAGCCAATCAGGGGAGAGCTAGCTCTGACAGCCGTAATAAAGACTGGGCTGTGGTTTGGTGGGTTGTTTACGTCGCCATGGAGACGTCTGTCACATGGTCCAGACTTTAAGAACCACAGTGACTGATTGCATCCACAAAGGTCAACACCTTTTTGGTTCGTCCTCATTTGGCACGTGCAGATTAAATGTCTGGTAGTTGAGGAGTAGAGAGATGGAGCCCTATGTTTCTGCTGCGTCTGAGGCTCGAGACCTCGCCGAGAACTAAGGCCGTTAAAGGTGGAAGTGGATGAACAACGCTGAAGCTCACGCCACCCTAGCGGTTCACTGGGTTTTCTGCAAAGCGGCGGCTAAATGTTCTGATGCACTGAAAATTAGATACAAAAATGTTGAACTAAAAGGCAAAACGACTTTACAGGCGGAATAGTGTGATTTCATGGAATGAGAAACTAAACGAGGAACTGGGATGATTCTCTCTTGATGTACATGAACACAAACGGGAGAAACTGATGAAAACATAAAGATCATGGAAGATTCTAATGAACCTCTCCTTTCGTTTTTTCTACATTAGATTTGTTTGTCCGAGCTGCAAAAACATAGTTTTCTCTGCAGTTTCATTTCCACTTAATTATCATGAGGTCACGTGAAGGTGTGTTTCTTGAAGCCTCAGCACAGTGGAGTCACGCTTCGGCCGAGGAGCCGACGTTTCCTGTGTAAAGCCGGTTGCCATAGAAACCAGAGACCGCTTCTCTAACCAGTGACAGCACAGGTGCCACAGGTAACAAACAGTTGTTGGTGCTTCTGGAGTTTCTCTCTTTATCATCGAGTGGAGAACAATAAGAGCCTCGTCACTCATCAGCCAACTTTAATACACGCCCCACATGAAACTAAAGCTGTGTAACGTGTTTCAGAAACCACGCGAGCGAGAAGGTGGAGAAGTGTGACGGACCGTCCCTTTAGGGGCCGAGAGGCCGGGCTGCTTTACCGCGAATGTCCACCAGGGGGCGATAAAGACGTGTCAAAGGCAGAGGGACAAATGAAGTCGGAAAAAGGTTAAAGTTTGCAAAAGAAAGAGAGGAAAGGTTTAAAGTGGAGACACGGAGGGAACGTGGCGACTAGACGCCGTTTAGCATGCACACTTTTTCTCGTCCGGCTGCGCGTCACCCAGCTTCGTGGCCCCGTTGCCGCTGGTCTCGGCGGGCGGCTTGTCCACGCACTGCTCCATCCTCTTCATGACCAGGTCCAGCAGCGTGATCACCGCCTTGTCCACCTCCACTCCGGTCGCTGCGCTCGTCTCAAAGTACGGGATCCTGAGGGCAGCAGTCGAAACGACGCATAAAATACGCACCAGGGATTAAACTACACACTTCGTATAGTTTTGTGTATAGAGTCAGAACCAGAACCAGAACCAGGACCGTACCCGTACTTATCGGCCAGCTCCTTGGCCTGTTTCTCCTGGACCTCCCTCTGATCCGCTAGGTCGGCCTTGTTTCCCACCAACACGATGTCGGGGTTCTCGCAGTAGGCGTTGGCCTGCAGCTGGCCTGGGGACGAACGCACACAGTCAGCGGCTGCACAACCTCGACTGCAGACGCGGGCAGCGGACACATACTCATCCAGTTCCTGACGTTGAGGAAGCTCTGCTGGCTGGTGAGGTCGAACATCAGCAGGAAGCCCATGGCGTCCCTGAAGAAGGCCGTCGTCAGGCTGCGGAACCTGGAGCAGGAGAGGGCGGACGTGAGGTCATGGACACACACACACACACACACACACACACACACACACACACACACACACACACACACACACACACACACAAATACCAGCATTTGATGGATTTTCTAAAGTGATCCAGTGAGAGTGGAAGAGAAACCAAAGGCTGCGTGTGAATGAGGACACACCCACAGACACAGCAGGGAGCCTCGTCTGCCTACATTGACACGTCGTCCTTTTTTTAATGTGCCAGACCTAATTAACCGACTGCTTCTGGCTAAACAGAGGCGCAGCCACAGAGATGTTTGCCTTTAGGGACGGTGCAGGCTGACTGACAGGAAACACCGAAACCTTTTCCGAGCAGCTCAGGGGCATGAAGGTCACTGATCGGCGTCAGGAGGCCGTTCACAGCGTGCGCCGGGCGTCCGGGGGTGATGTCACAGGAGCCGCAGCTGAGCCCCGGCCGCCTGAAGACCTGCGACACGCGACGAGCAGGAGCCTCGGCTCCGAGGAGGCGCAGGAATCGGATCAGAGCCGCGCAGCCGACGCTGAGTCATCGGGCGGTGAGTCACCGTCAGGAGGGTTCAGGTGCAGATCAGGCAGGAGGACGCGACGGACAGAACGCTGGTCCGACTGTGCAGAGTGATTCTACAGAACTGTCCGGACCTGGTCTAAAATCAGAAACTATGCTGCTGCCTGGTTTCAGCCTGGCATCCATCATTTTGAACTTTAAACATGTAGTGAAGAAGCAGTGAAAGGCAGTGTGGGCCGGTTCTGTCACATGAAGCTGGGACTGGGCCCGTAACGCGGTGCTGCCCACCTCTCCTGCCCAGCTGTGTCCCAGAGCTGCAGGTGGACCTTGAACGTCTTCCCCGTGGTCGTCCCATTGGGGTTGGACGCTGTGTACACCTGAGGAGAGGAAACGGAGCGTGAGCAACCTTTACTGGGAAGCAGCGTGGAGCTGGGACTGGGCCAACTGGTTCTGTGCGTGGGTGTGGTTCTGATGCCATCAGCCTGAATCCCCGTGAGCTGGGGTTCAGCCTGCGGACCCACAGCCGTGAGCAGCTCCCGAGGGACGAGGTCGAGCTTGCTACGCTGCATTTACACCCCTGAAAAGCTCGAATCTGTTGCGCCAGACATATTTTGTGTTCTTCGCTACAGATGGCGAAAGATAAGAGTGTTTGCCAACTGTGGCGAAAAGCAGCTGCCTCATCGGATCCACGCGTTCACACAACAGCTCGTCACCGGAGGCGACCGCTGCGTCGTCAGATGAACGGTGATGTGGTATCGCTGACGATAAGAAGCTCAGTCTGAGGCAGAGATGAGCATCTTACTGGTGAACGCCTGTTACTGGTGGTGGGAGTGAAACCACCCAAACAGGAAGCAGCGGCATGTCTCACTCACCACTCGCTTTTCCCTGAAGTCGATGCCGACTGTGGTGATGAACTTGGGATTGAACTTGTTGTCTGTGTATCGATACAGGAAGGTGGTCTTCCCCACCCCGGAGTCCCCCAGAGCAAGGAGCTTTATAAGGTAGTCGTAATCCCCATCAGTCATAGTGAGGACTGCAGTAAACCTGGAAAACACAGAGAAACGGCTACATGAATAATGAAACAGGAGGAACGGTGAGCTACGACCGAGGGAATAAACCAGTGGCTGAAAGGACAGCACACACGCACGCACGCACGCACGCACACACACACACACACACACACACAAGCACGCAAGCACGCACAAACACACACACGCATGCACGCACGCACACACACACACACACACACACACGCAAGCACGCACGCATGAACACACACACACACACACACACACACACACACACACACACACACACACACACACACACACACTGTTTTATAGCAACCTTTACCTTACAGACCTTACAGAGCTGCTGACTGGTGACTCATCATGAGGGTAAACTCTGTCTGTCTGTCTGTCTGTCTGTCTGTCTGTCTGTCTGTCTGTCTGTCTGTCTGTCTGTCTGTCTGTCTGTCTGTCTGGGAACAGGCAGCAATCTGTGGGATTAATCCTGTGAAGGCGTACAGGACCGCGAGCAGCCAGCTAAAAGCACAGCGCTGCCATTACGACAACCATCAGCAGAAGAGTGTGAGGATTCAAACCCACCAACGCATTGGTTGTGGACCTGGAGCATGTGAACGCTGTGGAGGGTCTGTGGGCCTCGTGACTGAACGTGGTACAGTATATTTAGAAAGACCGTCATAAGACTCGCCTGAAAGGCAGCACATATAACAATGTGCTTTACTGCAGAGACACATCTGATCACCATAAGGTCACTAACTCCACGAAGTCCCCAGTCAGACCGAGACCAGGGCTGGATCATCACACAAGGAGCATTCCTCATCCAGGGAAACAAAGGCTACCTTCAAATGCTTCTAATGGATTCCTGTCTGGATGAAGAAAGTAAACCCTGGAAACCACTAACCCTGGAATTCAATAACCCTGGAATTCACTAAACCTGGAATTCACTAACCCTGGAATTCACTAACCCTGGAATTCAATAACCCTGGAATTCAATAACCCTGGAAATCACTAAACCTGGAATTCACTAACCCTGGAAATCACTAAACCTGGAATTCACTAATCCTGGAAATCACTAAACCTGGAATTCACTAACCCTGGAAATCACTAAACCTGAAATTCAATAACCCTGAAATTCACTAACCCTGGAAATCCCTAAACCTGGAAATCACTAACCCTGGAAATCACTAACCCTAGCATTCATTAATCATTGAATTCATTATCCCTGAAATTCATTAACCATTAAAATCACTAACCCTGGCATTCTCTGCTTCCATAGCGACAGTTTGAGCGTGGGGGTCGGGTGTGGATGTTAGGGGTCCTGTGATCGACTGGAGACCTGGCTCTACGACGCTTCAGCTCAGGTCATGAGTGAAACGCCCCGGGTGACTTCAAGCGTTACTTTAATACAAACGTCACAGTGGTAACTGGTTCACAGAGATGTAACAGTTATGTTCCTGTTAAACACAACCGGACCACAAACACACACATCAAGTGCCAACAAGCAACAAGCAGTCTGAACCGAAGTGATGCATGAGAGCCGCTATCAGGCATCTGTGAGGAAGTCGTTCTCTTCCTGTCAACCCTCGTATCAGCAAACTGCTCCCTAATGAGCAAAGTGTGCCGCCGACTCAGAGTTCGCTTCCTTTTCTCTATGTAATTATTGAATAACGCATTGAAATGAATCCGCTGTCACTGAACCAAGACACGCGACAACCTGCAGAGCCGAGGGTCTGAGCTCAGGACGCGCGAAGCTGCTTCTAGTCCTCCACATGAAGCATGACTCAGCGCTTTCCTGCCTCATCTGCATGTGATGCTGAACAGACAAACCAACGACCTGTTGCGTCAGCAGCTCAACCAGCAACGGGCTCCTCAACGGCTGTTACTTTCACGCCACAAAACATAAACGTCTGCTTTATGGCCTCTAACTGCTGCTTTGTGACACTGGGTGTGAAGCACATCCATCGGGTGAACGACTGGACACATCCGCTCCGGCTGCGCCCGGACGTCATAAATCCACAGCAGGCCTCCAGTGTTTGCTTCTGTGAGCTGTCACAGTCACAGAGGCCTGACCACAGATCTGCATGAGTCTAGATCAGATACGTAAACTGGTATCAAGGACGGGATGAACGTGTCAGCGCTCATCACTCTGATGCTCCTCCACACGTGGGACCAATGACATCCATATTCACATCGTACGCATGTGACTGGTTGTGGTTTCTTAGACACAGACTAACTCCATTATGAAGTTCGCAGATCAGAGATCATACTTGATGCAGCTTTTAATTAAATCAATAAATATTTCATCCAACTTCATCCAATTTCCGTCCAAATCTAAGTTCAACGTCCAAATGATTCTCCAGGGAGTGAATCACATTTGACATTTTTACAGATTCTAGCTGTAAAACTTTTATTTGTGGTTCACTGATGGTGGTAAACAGGTTTTTAACAGAGTAGAACAGTAACGAGTAACGGTTATAATCATCTTATTTATAGTTCATTATTTTATTGAGGAAATAGATGGAATGTTTTAAGATCTTTACTGAAACGTGTTCGTCCTGGTTACAGCTGAACTGAAATAGTTTGATTAAAATGTGACTGGCTGTTTAAACAGACGTGCTGAATTCAGCTAGGTGACCTTTAAAGAGCCTCATTAGTTAGTAGCTCATCAGCTGGATAACGAGCAGCAGCCACTTTAAAAAACAACAACCTGCTCGTATTTAAAACAGAAACATTCAGCCTCATTATGAAGAATAACACAAATCCTCCACCTGCTGGCTCTCCTTGCGTCGCGGTGCAGGAAAGGTCAGCAGTCGCTTTGTTTTAAGCGGTGCAGCCTCTGCATCACCCTGAAAAGATCGGACAGCTGATCCGCTCCCACCTGCTCGCTGGGCTCCCAGGCCTTTATTGTCATCATCTATCCTCTGGAGTCGACGATCAATGAGCGTCAACACAATGAAGCCTGACCCTTGATTATCTCATTTTCCTAGAATAGCAGGAACCTTTCAGCTTTTCAGACCCGCTTAACAAAACAGTGAGGCCCATCAGCTGGACCTGCTTCCGCCCGTCACCTGCAGACGCACGTCAGCGTCCCGCCGGCGCCTGAAAGCATCGCTCTCTGTAAACAGAGTCTGCCTCCTCCACTCTGCCAGCAGCAGCGCAGGCAATTATTCCTGCGAGCATCTGCGAGTCCCCCGGGGGCTTCCCCAATCCCTGCCTAATCCCACTGCAGGAGACGGGCTAACATCTGTACAGATGCTCACAACTGGTCCCGAAAGGTCAGCATGAATATGGGATTCTGGAGAGGAGCGAATCAAATATCAGGGAGCAGCTCTGTCCTTCAGCTCAGGGAGGTGAGTAAAGTGCAGTTCTTCTCTGTCATGACTGTCTGGCTGCAGTGGACCATCAGCTGAGGAACGTTCATGACCCACATTCAGTCATGGAAGAAGAAAGCGCAGCAAAGGTCAGCTAACAACCGTGCTGGGCCTTTTCGTGCCTTTCCAGCAGCGCGCATACGGACCAGCGGCCCAGCAGCTTGTGTTTACAGCTGAATCCATATGTTCTCGCGTTCTGTGTATCTGCGACATCCGACTCACAGCGGGCCCTTCTTCCCACGGGCTGGTCCTCCGCTGGTCCTCCGATGTTCTACGCTCCTCCCGCGTGAACTGCGTTTAGGCCTTAATCCCGTTAGAGCGGCCGCGTGAAACCGGATCCGCGCAGATCACAGCTAATTGGTGCAGAATTGGAGGCCGAGCGCGGGGACACAGCCGAGCTTTGTGCCGCAACCTGCTGATCTCATGACTCCGACGCTGCTGATGTTTTCAGTAACCTCGTTAAACGTAACAGCTGTGATATTGTGTGGAGCCGTCGCGTCCGGGAGGTTCCACTGTGACTTTACTTTGAGTCTCAGGACGTCGGGAACAAAACATGAGGGCAAAGACGCGAATGACAACATGGATGAGACAGAAGTGAAAACCCAGCGAAGCGCAGCCATTACTAACATGAAAACTGACTGGTGGAGGTCATGTGATCGTCAGCTGAACAGAACTGTGGTTGTTGTTTGTCAAGGAGTAGAAGACACGGGCTCATTATAACTGGAGCAGCTGCTCCTCAGCATCGAGAGGAGTCAAATCACTATTAAAACTGGGCGTGAAGATAAATGGAAAGTTCAACACAACTCATGTGGACGTGACTTTATGAGATCCTCCACGAAAGCAAAAGTCACGACTCCCTTTCTGTGTTTGTGCCGTCCTACAACAACTTTGTGTAAACAGTGAAGAGGCGTGTGAAGGCCTAAAACAAGCCAGAGGCAGCAGCAAGCGCCGATGGGAGTCTGAACCAACTGGTTCTAACTCTCTCCAGACAACCGGAAGCTGGACCGGGACGTGCTGCATCACAGTGAGCAGTAGGTCCTCAAAGCCAACGTCATCACCGGCCGAAGAGCTCAGGAACGACCGCACGAAAGGAGAGGCGCCGAGCTGAGGATCCCTTCACAACATTTGTATAGATAATAAAACTAGTGGAGTCGGGAATCAAGATGGAAACAAACTGCTGACGATCCAGCACCAAACCAATCAGCCTGAAGCGGAACCAGCCGGGTCATAAGCCTGTAACTGAGCAGCTGCCGACCCGTGGAAGGCGCGGCCACATTCCACAGACCTGTACGTCTCCACGTCTGTGCACAGGCGCCGAGCCCGCCCTTCGGGCCGTCACACGCGTCCCCGGGTCGGCAAACATCCTGCTCGCGGGTGCTCGGCTCCGCCGCTCCTTACCTGGCGCTGGCGCCGCGGCGGATTCAGGTGCTGTGGGAGAAGCGAGACGTCCGCAACCGCCCGCTTGGCTGAACATTTAACAGAGTGAGGACCCGCTGCACTGTGCAAGTCAGGAGGAGGTGACTCTATGACCTGGAACAACGAGCAGCTGTCAGACTAACACTTGAAAGCAGCCAGACTGCCTGTTGACCCACCTGCCACGTGGTCAACCACTGGAACCCCACTGGTATCTGACTGGTAACCGACTGGTCAGAGTCTGTGTCCTCCCGTCCTGCTGTTGCGGCTGCTCGCTTTCCCTCCGTCTCTCCCTCGTCTCCCTCTCCGTCGGCTGCTGGCGCTGCCTCTGTGTAAGGAGAGGGCGGGGCCCGCGGCAGCCACACGCCCTTATCAGCGCGAGTAGCAGGGCGGCCTCGGGTCACGCCGGGGGAGGAAGTGGGCCGAGCCACGGGTCGAGTCATGAATGGGGGGGGGGGAACGCGCTGCAGCCGCAGAACAGACTCTCTAGATGAGGCGCTGCTTTCACACAGGCGCCGCAGGAAGCTGCAGGGGAAGGCGTGTTTATTCAGCCCTGAGTCGTTTACTGTGTTCGGGGCCGTTGTCCGACTGGAAGCTGCACCTCGGACCAGGCTGCCTTGTATTTGGCTCCATCCATCAAATGAGCAGCCTCCCTGCTGATTAAAGCATCCCCTCAACGTGATGGAGTCTTCACGAATCAGCTGATTCCACTGGACTGAACGTAAACTCACACCACACTTGACTGTAGATATTTATTTAAATAGACTCCAATCCATTTACTGCTTCTAATTTACAGTTAGGTGTCTATAATTACACAACACCTTTGGGTTTGTGGCTGTAATAGGACAAAATGTGGAAATGATTTGGAAAAACATAGTGGACAGTATCTCCTCAGACCATGATGAGTCACTGGTTGACTTCATAAATGTAAAAAATATTAATGCTGGATTTTTACAGCTTATTGGGTTGTTTCTCCTTTGACCCGGTCTGAGGACGGATGAGGACGGAGCAGTTGCTGTCGCTCTGGGAGCCTGAAGCGTCCACGTGTCCCTGAAGCGTCATGCAGCACGTGTTGGTGACCTTTGGGCGACGTTAAAGGCCACAGCACTGACAGTTACCATGACAAAACAGGATCCACGCAAGGAAACACTAACAGCAAGAGACAACGCCTGTCACATCACAAATGAGTGGTTGCAACCAGATCGTGTGTCCTGGAACAAGTCCAGAGCGGGCGTTCTCCCTCCAGGATCCCAGACGGAGACGCATGACTTCCTGTCTTACATTTGAGCCTAGAACTGGTCGGAACCGCTCATTTCAGAATTTCTCCAATGAATCCCATCTCTTCTGCTCGTTGCAAAGAACTCTTTAAAGGAGAGTTATTGCTTTGCTTAAAGTCACACACACACACACACACACACACACACACACACACACACACACACACACACACACACAGCTATAATCAGGGCTTTACGCGTGTAACTAGATGTTGTGTACAAACCTGCAGCGTCTGTGGGTGAACACACACTGTTTGCACTGAGGACGACCTGCAGCCGCGGTTTCTCTCCAACCTCCTTCATGGGAACAGTTTAAAGCTCTGGATGAGCGTCTCCCATGACAGCAGCTGACTGAAAGCTCAGAGTCGCTGTTGCTAGGAGACGCCCTGTCAATTTCTGCAGCATATTACAGAGTGAGTCACGTCACAGCGAGTCCACATATTGTTGCGTTGTGTAGTGATTTTACAGACACAGGAATGAGTCGAACCCGAAGACGTCTTTTCAAAATGATTCCAATGATCCCACAGTGTCGTCAGTGAGGTCTGAGCTGAAGTCATGAGGTTTCTATTAAAGGAGAAACACAGCAGGAATGTTGTTGTCCTACTGAATGCGGTTTGTCCGGGGACAGAACACAACAAAATTACGTCCTGCTCTTAAAGGCAACGAACCTAGCGACGGGGCCAGAGGTCAGAGGTCATCAGCCAAGAACCGTAACATTAGCTCACCTCAAACCTACGGTAGCGTCTCAGATCGTCAGACACAGTAGAAGTACATCATCACCCAACTCTTCCTCCTGAGGATGAGGAGATGATTCCAGCTGCTCACACTATTAATGAGTGACTCTGGTGAACTGGTTCTTTTTCACTTTGTGACTCCCATTGTTACGGGCCTCTGAGGAGAAACGAGGCGGACGTAAACACAGGCTGAAGTTGCTCATGTGAGCCCTCACGCTGTTCGTCTCAGCACAACAGGGACCATTGTGGCCCGACTGCTGCTCGCGGCGAGCGTAATGTCACGCTGATGTCAGCGAGTCAGCAGAAACAGCGGATCGGTGTAATTAGCACGCGCCGGTTCCTTTCACATCAACGCCATCCAGTCACAACAATGAGAGTGTCAGAAACACAAACTGGGCCTAAAGCACTGAAATGCACCAAAGTGTTCACACAAACGTAATAATGTCAAAATCAATACAACAAGAAATATCCTGCTACTGTAACAAATGCAGGGTTGTTTTCACAATAACAGAAACTGAAATACTGAAAAAAAACACAAAGTGAAGGAGAAAGAAAAAAACCAACGTTGTTAAAAATCTTTTTCCACGCTGCAAGTGTGTATTATTTCATACAGGCTACAGTCGCCTTCTCTCTACTCTTGGTCATTTACTCACTGACTTTCAGACTTTCTCACACTCTCGCTGATGATGAGATCTCTGTACGTGACAGAGGAAGAGACGCCTCTGTTTGCATTAAGTCACATCAGCTGAAGCTTCGCGTGAGTCACGGGCGTCGAGGAGGAGGAGGAGCAAAGTTAAGCCAAGGAGGAGAAACCTTCAGAGGAGCGGAGGAAAAGATGAAGACAGAAGGAAAACAGAAGGAACGGCGATTTAACTGGTAGCAATAATCGTGACAGTTAGACATGATGGATTCCACCTAGAAACCAGAGAAGAGGGCCTCAGTTTGATTTCTATGGGGCCAATGGAGCAAAAGCTCCTTTAAGAGCTGTCACAACCACAACCTGACAAATAAAGCAAAGCAAACCACTAAATAGGAAGTAGAATGTAAACACACGTGTGTGTATATGATTTCAATTTAGTTTGTTCAGCAAGAGGAAGGGACGCGATGAAACAAATTCCAACAAATGAAAATGAATAATTATTCAGAAGGACCCGACGTGTAAAAGCAGCGAGCCGACACCTCCTGATCCTCAGAGAGAAGCGGTGGGAGGGATGGCAGCAGCACATGTAGCATCGTGACCAGCCGCTCCACACATCTCCTCCTCCTCGTTTTCTTCACCTTATCTCCGTCTCCAGGCAACCAGCCTGGCCTCCTTCCCTGCCTTATCTCCTTCTCTCTCCCCGCCGTCACTCGCCCTTCCCTCAGGCGCTAAGCCTTCCTGCGTCCCCGGCCGTGCCTCCTGTGCACCGCGGCTCAAACGCTCCATTGAAAGAGGCCAGAAGCGTCTCACTGCCTGCAGAAGCACCGCCGCTTTCATACGGGCGATTTCAAGTCTCCATCACTTCACTCTGTTTCAGATCCGACGCCAGTAGAATTCATATGAGCAACACAGTAAGTGAGAGGCTCCTGTTATTGAGTAATGAAGTGTGTGAGTGAGTGAGTCCCAGGTCCGGACGCCAGTTCTCCTGATCCCAGGCATCGTTTGGACACGGAATCGGAGGATGAAGCCTCGTGGTCGCGTATCAGCTGCAGAAAACTTCATGAAAGCAGTTGAACGCATTTAAATGAAAGCCATTAAAGCGCATAGAGACTTTCCTTGAGCAGATCGCTGCTTTCATTCCTCTACTGGACGTCAAAAGCAAAGACATCATCAGACTGACTTCAACTACACCTGGACAGTAAATCCAATTATTTCATTTCAAATTTCATTTTTTCAATTGTCCATTTCATCAACAATTAAACACTAAAATCAAGAACATCCAGATCGGTAACTCAGTACTGAAGATGAAATCATATCACAAATGCAAAATCCTCATGACACTTTGGTTAGTTATAGAAATGGAAAGATCTAATGTAATAAACAATGCAACACAATCCAATAGGGGAATCCAAAATCTGAACCAACTCCAAAGTAGGAGAAGAAGAAAGTTTAACAAGGAAGGAACCTGTTGACAGAGCGACACAGAGCACGTCCTCCACCCACTCATCACTGCCTGGACCTCCATTTGTCCCTGATTTACCACTAACCTTTGGCTTTGGACACATGCAGGTAGACGGAACCGTCTCTGCCTCCTGCTTCCTCCTCGGGATGAATCCCCCCCCAGCGCTCTCTCTTTGGGCAGACGTGCCTCCAAATGGGCGCAGATTCCCCTTGAAGCTGCTCTTTCAAGAAGACTTGTGAAGCACATCAAGCGGACTCCTTCAACCGTTACCTCAAGTTAAATCATGAGCGGAGGTTAGTCATTAGGACACGGTGGAAGTTCAACACGACCACGAGGCTCAGTTCAGACGGCACCACGAGTGTGCAGCACAACAGGCACCAAGCAAATGATCCACGGCGGTTTCTCACTCCAGATCAAAACAGATTGAATCATTTGAGAGAACACACACACACACACGCACAGGCACACACACACACACACACACACACACACACACACACACAGGCGCACGCACACACACGCACACACACGCACACACACACACACGCGCACACACGCACACACACGCACACACGCACGCACACACACACACGCACACACGCACACACACACACACACACACACACACACACACACACACACACACACACGCGCACACACACACAGGTCCCCAGTGAAGGTTCCATTCATTAATAATGAGCTGAGATGACTTCCTGTTTCACAGGACACACACAGCCGATCAGTTTACAACCGATAAACGGGACGCGTCACTGCAGATGCAGGTTGGTCCTGCTTCATCAAAGCAGTGAGACACACATGGAGTCGCTTTGCTCTGATCGCTGATCAGTAACAAGGAACCAGTAACAGGTGGAGCTCATCTAATTTATTAGTTCTGATTCTTGGTGCTCCGCTTCCAGAGCTCCTTTAAACCCATCTACACGTCAACGTTACAATACATTTAAATTACAGTGTGACACGACCTCCAGCTTTTTGTTGCTGAACTTTGGTTTTTCTTGCTCTGCTTCAGGAAACTGAACGTTTGATTTTGCTTGTGCCGACGCCTTTCACATTGGTGCAACCGGTTCAAATGGATTCTGGCCTTGATGACGTCCTTGTGATCAAACAAACAGTCAGTTACAGGACAGAGGGAACATTTACATTTCTCATTCATTGAGACCACGAATGAGCTGCTTGAATTTTGTGTCTGCCACAGGTTCATTTGGACAAGAATGAGCGGCACATGAAGGCACATTTCTACATTAAACAGAGCACAACATGTCAAGGCAGCAGGTAAATAGGATCACGCTGCCCTCACCAAAGAGGGATGAACCCAAAGCTGCTGTAAAGGAAAATGACAACGCTGACACAACACGGCTCACAGAGGCTCAGTGCTCACAGTGCATCAAAGCCAAGCTGTCAAAACAGGCGTCAGCAAAGAAAGAGACCAGGTGAGAGGTTCCAGTTACATCAGAGGCATCACAAGCATGTGATGTCCTCTGGTTCCTTCACTCAGAAGGTGAAAACTGAATTAGGAACGGATCTTCACCCATCAAACCATCTCCTCCTCCACAATAAGCTGATTCTTGAATTATTATGTTCAGTTGATCTGGATGTCACCATGAACTGTAACTTATAATGACTATCAATCACTGTCTGGCCCCAGGTTTGTTAGACTAGTGGTGGTTAATGTCTGCAGGTGTGATTCATGGCGTCCACATGCTGAAGGGAGAGAGGAACCGATTCGACTCTAGTGTCTGAGTTTAGAGAAGAAGCATGTGCTCCGTGCAGCGTCCATCAGGAGAAGCAGTAACGCAGGAATTTACGAGTGAAGATAAAACTGCTGGGCTGATTTGGCCTCCAGCGCGGGCTTCGGCATCGATCCCACGCCGGTGGTACGAAGAGCGCCCGCGCCCTCGGCCTCCTCCAGCCAACGGAGCACCTCCACCCGGAGGAGCCCAGACGACAGCGCATGACTCAGCATGACAGCGGCTACAAGGCCTCAACTCCTCCTAAATCACAGCCCAGAATGAAGGAGCTGTTTATGTTCACATGAACAACAGAGCTACAGACCTTTTCTCAAAATAGACATGGACTCCACGTTAAAGTCCGGCCCGTGTGACGAAGCAGGAAACACTAAATGTGGAACAAGTCAATGGGCCTAGTTTATAAAGGGAAGTTTGGCCAAAACAACCTAAATTCAACAAGTGAATACTTAATTTTCTGCAAGGTCTGATTGAATAATAACCATAATAATGGTTCAATAATCAAATGCAGGACTCTGATGACACTCACAACTCAGGTGGTTTTGCAGCTCTGCGTCGGTCTCTTTCCTAAACAACACTGTTCATGCAGCTGTACATCATACACGCTGACTGGAGAACTGAGCCCAACGCTGGAGCCCAAACCAGTTGACCTGCTTGTGTCACAGCGTGTCGTAGATGCACACAGGGCTGGACTTGGACTCACACGTTGGTCCCGGCGCGTCACAATGACTGAGACAAAGAGCTCCACTTACAGAGATGCATGTGAAGACACACGTTATCAAACAGCAGCAAATGATTGTGTGGAAAAAGGCCCATAATGTCTTTACAGTCGTGAACAAACCTCCCATGTTGCTCCAAACCTGCTTCTGAGCTTCACTTTCACTGCACCATATTCATTTCTTGCCCAGAAACATTCCCAGCAGTAAAACCTAATCGCGCTGACAGACAATCGTTTCCCAAACGCACACGCTGCCTTGGAGAGCGGCGCGTTGCTGCAGGTGGAAGCCTTATCTGTGCATTAATCACCCTGGGAGGCCTGAACCCTGCTGCTTCTGGTCAATACGCAGCAGGAGCAGGAGGAGATGGAGGCAGACGTAAAGGGCACCTCGGTTAGCCAGAGACAGCCCACGGCGGAAGGGTGGGAAATCACCACAGCTGAACCCGACGGGACCAAGCTCCGAATGAAGAAACGGGTCAAGACCGCGCCAAGCTCAACAGGTCCGACGTCTCTGTCATTACAACTGAGTAACGTGAATTTAATTTAGCATTTTATCAATTATGGAGACGTGTGTGTGTGTGTGTGTGTGTGTGTGTGTGTGTGTGTGTGTGTGTGTGTGTGTGTGTGTGTGTGTGTGTGTGTGTGTGTGTGTGTGAACCAGAGGAGGCTCCCTCCATCTCTGCTCGGCCTGTGAGGAAGATGCTGGAGCTGCAGGGAATTTAACCCCTCACACCTGGAAACGGATCCAAACAAGGTCTAAAAGTGTCTAAACTTAAAATAAGACTCTCAAGCGTCCACTCATTTCCTATAAACTAGAACAAGGGCCTGAAAACCGGTTGACCTGGATATAAAAAACTGAGAATTACTGATCTGCCGACTGTACCGCAACATGAAGTTTGGAGCTCAGAACTCCTTCCTCACATTAAACAGTGTCTTTGCCTCCAACTGGCTGCGTTTCCATCACATGGCAGCTAAACCACATGGGTGCGTGAGCGCATGGAGCCATCTGTCAAACTAAACGAGTAATTAGGGAAGATAAAGTGTATCTGTGATGAGGAAGAAATGACAAGAAATACTCAATTAAATTACAGCAATCACACAAAAACATGATTTAGTCGTCCAACGTCGTTAGAAGATCTGATCCATTTGAATTTTCCATCGTTTCTCCTCTGTTTTAATTTAATTTCATATGCAAAAAGCTACATTTTGCACAAAACCATGCAGATGATCAACAGCTTTTAAAAACCCAGACAGATCCATATGACACATGACCCCACCCTCTTCAGAGGGTCTGTGGGTTCACGCACCACTGACTCCAGGTTTTCCCTCAGTGATTGAATCTGCTCCCACGCAGCCACGCAGTTAGAGAAGTGATGGGGTCTGACTCACGGGTGGCCCGGTTCATCCACGGGCGGTGGAGGAGCGGAGGACGGGGCTTCTGTGCCCCGTCAACCGGACCAGCCGCTTTCAGAAACCCAGCTGCAGGAACGGGACACTTCCCGTTTGAGCACCGTGCGTTATTTGCCTGAACTGCGCTAATACGCAGCGGCGCTTTGCATGAGCGGCTGATAATGAAGTGTGGCTCCGGAGGCTCCCTGCGCCGGGTATGACTCATCCCGCCCGTGCTTTCACCGACGCGTGGACAACAGCGCCAAACCCGCACCGAGCCCGACCTGCGACCCCAGCCTCACGCTGCGTCTGCGGCTCTTACCTTTTGTCCACTTTAGAAAAACTAAGTCAGACGTTCCTCTCGGGTGTCTGTTGCTTCTGTTGCTGCTGCTGCTGCTGCTGCTGATGCTGCTGATGCTGCTGATGCTGATGCTGTCTGGCCAGTTGGTCTCCTCCTCCTCCTCCGAGACGTCGCATCTCTCCCACGGTCGTGTTGGAGGTAAGCACCCCTGGCCGGAGCTCGGTGACGGCCCGGCGCAGGCTGGAGGCGGACGAAGCTCGACTGCACCTCTGACAGTCTGCGGAGTCTGATGGATGTCGCTCGCCCGGCTTCCTCAAGGGGTGGAGGATTGACGCTGCGGTTGCATTCAGGAACTTCAGCGAAACTCGGATTTTCGTGGTTGTTAGCGGACGAGCTGGTCTTTGAATTTGGTTGCGTGTATAAATAAATATAAAGAAGTGCAGATGTTTTCTCCAGTACACATTAACTACTGGAGAGTAAACGCGGAGCTGCCATCATACAGATAGAATAGGCTGTTACATATTTGTGTGCTTGAGATCATTATCTAACTAACGGATGCTAATGTTCCTAATCTGAGCATGTTGCACTGTGGTGTTTTCAGCGTTTCTGATAGGCTGCATCTTCTGAAGTAGAAACGGTGAATGTGTATTGATAGCAGCTTTCTTAGAATTACATTAAGAAAGGGCAACTGATTTGTCCTGCAGCTTGTAAAAGCAGCTCAATGTGTAGAGCCACTACATATTTATCTAAGTGACATGTGAGGCCTCTGGGTCCTAAACCCTGCATTTTACCATGGGAGGAAATGTTCAACAGGTGGAAACAAAAACTATTTGGCCTCAGTTACATTTTTTTCTGCTTTTATGTATAAACTCGGTTTTCTGTCTGCACCTCAGTAGCTGACGGCATTAAATAAATAAGGTTCTGCTTCATTAGAACATGCGTAGTGTGATAAGAAATAAAAGGTTCATACCAACTGAGAACTCTGTAGCAAAATAGATCCTTTTTATATATGTTTTACTGGGCTTGAAGAGGTGGAGTCATATTTACAGAGTAGAACAACCACACAGATCCCCACCAGCATCACTGGTTCTACTGTTTTAACGCTCTTTTAGATTTTGAAGCTTTACCTGCTCACTAGGCTCCAGTTAACCTTTCAATCAACTCTTATTGGCTGCATTGCTGTCGTCATGGAAACCACGCACCGCTGCAAAAATGTGAGATGCCAAGATATATTTGATTGAATGCTCAACACTCGTACACATCTATGCATCTTTTTGTGGCCACTTGCAGGCGTTTGTCATGGCTTAGTCCTCTAATGGAGGTTTAGAGGAGGAGGATGAAGACACTCTGGAGGAAAGACTTGGTTTTGACTCTGGAGAAGCTAAGGAGCTAAACAATGCGATGTAGCATTAAGTGTCACTGCTATATGAAGGCTTACATGTTTGCATGTGTGTGTGATCATGCGAGAACTAATATCAAGCCACATTTAGCAACAAAGTTTTACCACCCAAGCTGTTGCCATAGAGACATGGAGTGGAGCATGTCATGTTCCTCTGGTCTAATTAGTCAGGAAGTATGGAGACTGGCACTGTACGGCGGCCTGTGTAAACCAGAGGCAGAGAAGGAACTGAACAAAGGAAGAGCTGCAATACTGGAAATGTTGATGGAAGAGAAAAGCACAGAAACATCATAACTCCTAATCTATTGTTTTATAGTTATAACCTTTCCCTCAAATGCATGATCCAGTCTAATATATCATGCAATGAGACATTTTATAGCGTTCATGCCCTTAAGATTTCTATGAACCAAGGCTTAAAATCAACATTAAAAAGAGGTGGACAGGCAGGGGAGGCAGAGTTATGCTTATCGTCCATATTAATGAATGTCAGCATGGAAAGGTTTGGTCATTTCTGGTGGTGAGGATTCTTTATCCAAAATATGTATCAAATGTTTTGTGTTTCACAGAATCTATTACATGCATTAACAATATTAAAATTTCAATATAATGAATTTACCACAATGAGCCAATTTAAAGTTAACATTAGCCTTTCAATGAATGCATCATAATATAAAAGCAAATGGTGGCACCTGCTGGTTAAACTGAAGCTGAGACTAGGAAACAAAGGTTTGTTTCATCTTGGCCCAAGATTCCTAATGAAAAGTGGCAGATTTATCATTTCAAATTTCAATGTGTGTGTGTGTGTGTGTGTGTGTGTGTGTGTGTGTGTGTGTGTGTGTGTGTGTGTGTGTGTGTGTGTGTGTGTGTATGTATGTATATATATCAGAATATCTATATTCCCAATGTGGATTGTATTCATTGATCATTCATATGTGAAATATGCAGCAGACAACAATTATTATGATTATTACTATTATTATTATTATTATTACAACTACAATTGAGTGTTGAGCTTAGAATGAAACCAATTTCATTGATTATGTACAAAACAAGGAATTAAAAATTGTGATTTCATGGGTCAATGGCCAATGGCCCATTTTTTTGTAGTTAAATGTGTGACACAGCTGACGCCTGTGGAATATTTGTTTTTGACTTGTTAAACAAAACTTTAAAGTAAGGTTTGACATAGCAGAGGTCTGGGGAAGTAGTATGTGTTACCAGTTTTTGAAGTCAGGCAGCTTGATAGGGAGGATATAAAAGTTTGTTTTTTATGTAATGCGTTGACGTTTTACTGGGATGTGTCCCGGTCTACCCTCCAGTCCAGTTGGTGGCGACAATGAGCCATACTGTTAATGAAAAACACTAAAACGAAGAAGCAGTAGCGGAACCTTGGTGGACTCACCACACCTGCTGTACCAACACGGAATGTTTTTAAGCTGCACAACAAAACGGAAGTGGAGTCCGGTTATTCCTGTTTATGTTTTCATGTCTGCCAGGAAATAAGAGCTTCGTTTACGAAGATAATGGCGGTGAGCGCTGTTCACCTGGAGTCAGACGCCTTTCTGGTGTGTATGAATCACGCGCTAAGTACAGAAAAGGAAGAGGTGATGGGTTTGTGTATCGGAGAGGTCGAAGTCACGCGAATCGTGCACATCCACTCCGTCATCATCCTCCGCCGCTCGGACAAGAGGAAGGACCGGGTGGAGATCTCCCCCGAGCAGCTGTCAGCAGCCTCCACGGAGGCGGAGAGGCTGGCGGACATGACGGGCAGGCCCATGCGCGTGGTCGGCTGGTACCACTCCCACCCGCACATCACCGTGTGGCCGTCTCACGTCGACGTCCGGACCCAGGCCATGTATCAGATGCTGGACCAGTGTTTCGTAGGACTCATCTTCTCCTGCTTTATCGAGGACAAGAACACGAAGACGGGCCGGGTGCTCTACACCTGTTTCCAGTCTGTGCAGGCGCAGAAAAGCTCCGAGTACGAGCGCGTGGAGATCCCCATCCACGTCGTGCCGCGTGAAGCCATAGGGAAGGTGTGCCTGGAGTCGGCCGTGGAGCTTCCGCGCATCCTGTGCCAGGAGGAGCAGGACACTTACCGCAAGATCCACAGCCTGGCCCACCTGGACCCCGTCACCAAGATCCACAACGGCTCGGTGTTCACCAAGAACCTGTGCAGCCAGATGTCGGCGGTGAGCGGGCCGCTGCTGCAGTGGCTGGAGGACCGGCTGGAGCAGAACAAGCACAGCATCGTGGAGCTGCAGCAGGAGAAGGAGAAGCTGCTGCAGGAGCTGGCTGCTCTGTGACCCGGAGGGCAGTCAGGAACCCAGTCAGCTGCTCCGCTCTGGGCTCCTGCCTGTTGATTAGGCAGGGCCCACTTTGTGTGTGCGTCTGGTTGATATGGCTGCACGTTGATTTTGTAACCACTTAACGACATCGGAAACACAGAAGAACACAACACAACCCATTGGTTGTTAAAAGACTTGGTGAATAGTAATAATAGACAAGCTTAAAGGTTCAGACATAAAAAATCTTTAATGTCACTGATTATTTGACCTGTTTCTTCTCATTGCTAATGAACAGTACTTATCTAAAGAATTGATTAGTTTCATGTCATGACACGTTTAACTATCACACAGCTGTAATTCTTTGTCAACTTATTGTGCAGTAAGTAAATGAGCCTCCTTGTACTAACCACACAGAATCAAAGCCACCAGGTAATTGACAAGTGACAGAAATGTGCCTTTGAGCTGATGGTAGTGTTGTTGTTGATACTGTGTAATGTATATTAAGGTTAAAGAATATAAAGAATGTTTGGGCACTTTTCTTCCATCTCTGATGCTGTGTGACCTTTACTCTTCATTTGAAAACCAGGGATGGGTCAGTGGCTGCACTGACTGCCATTTGTATAGTGCTGGCTTGTTCAGCTGAATTGTATTTCTTAAGCTCTTGGCTGCAGTAGCTTCCAGTTGTAAAATGAAACTTTTGTTGCCATACCGTGATGCTTTACAGGGTTAGTTCTAGTGTGCTGTAGTAAAACCGAGATATTGGAAGCAGCGGGAAGTAGCAGCAGTATAATATTTAGTTGGTACAATGGGCCTGCATCAGGAAACTGAATACATGCACATTAATGTGTACAATATATAATACATGTGATTAATACAATGTTCCACTCATTGATGTTAAGTAGATAACTAACAGTGTATAACAGACACCAGTCACACCTATTGCATTGCCGAATCAGTTAAATGTTTTATCCATGGTTTAACACCAAGAAAACTGGTTAAATAAGATTAATTTGTGACTCATTTATTCTTGAAAAACATTCGATTCACCCAAAAATCCTCAACAAGTGTGGTTCACGCCAACTCCGTGCCAGAAAAATCTCAGCATACAGTGCGCACAGTCACTTACTGCATGTTAAAGCCTTCATGAATAGAAGTTTCTTTTTTTATTACTGGGTCAGGATGAAACTAAAAGAAAACTCACACTATGACTTTCACTTCAATGCAACTGTTTCCAGTTTTCATTCTTTATTGATGCAAATTTTATTACATTTAGAGCTGTATTAGTGTCACAGGTGTAGGACTAAACAGAACTTCATTAGGATTTATTAACAGACCATTATTCTTGATAGAATCGACTACTGTTTAATTTGTTCACACATCTAATTACTAAATCTGAATATAAGCATTATTCATTTTAGTCATACTGTAGATCAGGAGGAGGGCAGAAAGAGGAACACAGGGTGCTGGAGCCTGTCCCAGCTGTAGTTTTTTACCCTGGACTGGTTGTCAATCTGTCACAGGGCCCCTCATACACAAGCAGAGAGGAACAGCACGGTTATGATAGGCGATCTGAGCTGCCGTGTTGCTGCCTAAGTGAATGCTTAAGTGCATTTCCTCCTGTTTTTATCTGTGTTCTATTTGCTAGGCTGCTTTGAATTTGCATTTTAATGCAAATTCAAAGAAAGACACAAATTGTCTTTGTTTGAATTTATATTCAGTCATTTTACTGTGCGTGAACTCAATCACACGTAAAGTTAATAAAGTGCTCATCATCCAGTCTACTGCACACAACAGAATCTAGTATCAAAAACTCACTGCACACAACAGAATCTAGTATCAAAAACTCACTGCACACAACAGAATCTAGTACCAAAAACTCACTGCACACAGCAGGAACTAGATTATAACTAGAAAGAAAATACAACCTGAATACTCGAAAAACCCTTAAGTGTCCAGCAAATGCACACACAGACCAACTTGAAAACAATATAAAGCAAAAACTAGAAACAAACACTGACTAAAGACAACTGAAAATTTTACGTTTGTTGAAAAAGTTTAGTTGGCGTCACGTGAATTGGCTTTCTAATTAACCCAAAATCACAGTTTCATTTGGGGATTTAATTTAAAAGAAGAAGAAGAACAGAAGATAGAGAAAATCGATGCGTCTTGAGGATAAAAGAGAGAAAGTTAAGTTAAAGTTAAGTTATGCAGAAGGAGGAACTAGGACAAAGGTTTACACACACTAAATACCTTGAACTGAAGAGGCGGAGAATTTGTGCAGCCAGTGGCTGGACCTGGAAGAAGAAGTACCGCCCTTTACTTTATTAAACTATCCTATTTAAAATAATCCTATATTTATATCCTACCAAACTATACTTTCAACTTTTTATTAAGCTCAAAGTTCCACTACACCATAACACAAATAAACATGTAACAATTATTCTGACATTTAAATCAATATAGAATTAGATTAAGAATGCGTAAACAACGAAAATAAAATACACATCACTATTGACGTCTTAGATAAGGTTCTGATGGTGATGCAAAAGTTGAAATGTCATCAAGATAAATTGTTTCATCACTATCTAGTACTAGACAGTAAGAACATACACAAATAACAATTAATGCATTAATCAACAATTAACCTGTGTTTTAGCAATAAAATTATTGTAGTGTTGAGGTATCTGAAATTATAACACAATTACTACATCTATAGATCTTTACCCGAGGACATAAGTATATATGGGGAATTCCGTTAAGATATAAACAAGTGTCAAACTAAGAGCATATCCGTGGTCCTTAATGTCAAGCCTAGAGTTCTGGAACCATATGTGTGTTATTCTTTTAAGCAACCGTCCTGTTGTAGGAGAAAAGCACAGACCAGACTTGAGATTACTGTTAAAAACAATCTAAAGCAGAAACTAGGAACAAAAATATACTAAAGACAACTGAGAAATGCATGTGACCCAAGCAATGACATCTGATGATGTGGCCTAGAAAGCCTGAAAATTGCCCAGATGTCACAAAATGACAGTTTTATCAAACCAGTCAGGCTCAAACAGCAGAGCCAATTACACAACCAGCTTCTATTTTTGTCCACACTTGTGACTTTTTTAGCACAGTGCTTATAAAATGTCTCCACAATGTTAAATCACATCCGTAATTAAACAAAAACGTAAAAACAAGCTACAGAAAAGTCACTTCATGTTTTATCACCGAATGAGTCCTTATATGAGTAAATCAATCTTTAGCCAATGTATTCTTGAGCAAAATCAGTTTTGCTTTAACCCCTTTAAACTCAGCACAAATCCCAGCATATAGAGGCTCAGTGAACGTGGTCTGGACTCTGTGGAGGAGATTCATGGTGTCAGAGACGCTGTAGAAGGACAGATTCCCTGCACCCGGATCCAGAAACACTCCTATTCTGGAGGAGGGGGGGCCTGAGACAGCAGCGACCTGACAGTTGTGTCTGAATTTGTAGTAATTTTCACTTGAACACTTCAGTGCCCAAGATATTTTGTTGTTACCAAACCCCTCATTTCCTAATCTACTGATATTCTTGTATGACACGGCTACTGTAACTGCTAATCCACTCCACTCCACTTCCCAGTAACAAGGTCCAGTGAAACATTCGTTACTCAGAACCTGGCACTTGTCCCTGAACCCTTCATTATAAGAACAAATACGAAATGGCATTGGGTCCTTTACATTTGTTACTTTTGTATTCCCTTCAGATAATAACAGCTGTCTGTGCATCGTGTTTGGATTCAGTGTGAAAGGAAATGAATATATGGAGAATTCCTCTCTGGTCTTTGGATACTGTGGCAGTAAAACATCAACTGCAGTCACTTTCTTTGAACTCTTTTCACATTCCTTCGTTAGAAGTTGCTTTATTTTTTCTTTGGCCTCTGACACTGCTGTTTGCACATCTTTGAAGTACTGCAGAGGGCGGCTACTGAAACCAGCAGAGACTGTGGACCTGCTCACGCATGGCAATAAGTGGCTATTCTGGAGAAATGTAATGTCATGTTTTGTATACGAGAGCTGCTCCACTTGTGTTTCCATCCTCTTCATCTGTGAAAGGTAATTTTCCAGATTATTCTGAACTTCTTTGGCTCGTCTGACTGCCACGTCCTGCTGGATTCTGATTCGATTTCTGACCTCAGAACGTTTCTTCTCAATGAGTCCGACAAGCTCATTACACATGGCCTCGCTGGCCTGTACTGCTTCCTCAGCTGAACATTTGATCTGATTGATCTCCTGCTGAAGTTGGTTTATGGCTTTCTCTAGATCCTGAATGTTCTCTTTAACATTCTCCTCAAATTCACTGACCTCTGTCTGCCTCTTTATCATCTCGGTGTTAGTTGATACTGTGTCATGACCTTTATGTTTATTCATGGAGCAGAGATAACAGATACACTTACAGTCAGTGCGACAGAATATGTTCCTTATCTCTCCATGCTGGGAACAGATCATTTCCTGAGGGTTTGTAGAACTGTCAAGCAGCCTGTGTTTCTTCAGCGCAGGGACTTCAAGGTGATCCTTAAGGTGCTCCTCACAGTAGCTGATCTGACACCGCAGACAGAATTTGCTGGCTTTCCGTTTTGTCCCTTCGCAGTAGTCACAAGTCCCCTCATGATGCCCGTCAGCGGTGCGTTGACCTCGAGCCGCTTGAGACGTTCTCTTCTGTCCCTCCTCCGACATCATGCTGTTCACAAGCACACGCTTTTATCACTAGAGTGAAAAGCTGCAATTCTGAATGTCCTTAAAATGTTAAGTTAAAATGAAAGAATTTACTCTGAAAGGTTTCAGTGAAATCAAAAGTAAAAGCGCTTGGTTGGTCACACCTTCGCTAATTTAGTTGGTAAATGGAGCCAGGAAGAAAGACACACCCAGCCTGGGTTAAAAATAGGTCTGTGAACAACCAAATTTACAGTAATAATAATGCCTGTTTGTGTCATCCCAGGTAGGAGGAGCGCTGACACACCACCCTCCAAGGTACGGGTTTGTCTGTAGAAAACGACCCATGTCTGCCACTCCAGGCCCATCACAAGAGTTTTGGCAAGTGTTTATCTTGTTTTTTATTGTGTCATGTGTGGAACCAAGTCAAGCAAAAGTCTGGTTCTGTTGGAGCTTTTTTTCTTTTCTTAAAATGTACAAAAAGATATAATTTATAAATAATCTATTTCTAAAAACAAATAAAGCGTTTTTACAACTCAAAATATTATTCTAAGTCGCCAGTAAAGCAGGAAGAACAACAAGAAGCTTTTATGTTGAAGGCGTTAACCCGGAAGTAGCTAGCCTGCTAGCAGCGGAGCGGTGCCCGCGGCTGTCTCCCCGCTCTGCTTTGTCCTGCCTCCCCGTCTGTCACAGGTCAACAGTTCTCCCTGTGTGGCGTCCCTGAGGCCTGAGTGGTGGGCGGACGTGCGCGTCGCTGTGGGACACGGCTCGTCACGCCGAGACGGCGTCCGTTACACGCGGTGAGATGCCAAGAGAGTCGCGCGTCGCGGACTCGTAGCTCGTCGCCGTTCATTGATAGCGGAGCGTCGGCGCTGACGCCTGTGGAGCGTCCGCATCACCTGCTCGCTTTGCTACGCCTCACTGGCCAGATGTTGGTCTCGTCGTGACGTTGCATCCGACCACGTCGGGGATGACTGCGGACTGACACCGTCGGTGTTATCACAAGGATCGCTGTGTTACAGGTAACGGCCCACTTCGTCTTCTCGGCATGTTAACGTGAAGCCGACGGTGAGCTAGTCATCTGGATGAGTGTTCACATCTGCATCAACGCTCAGCCGCGTACACGGGCACGATGCGTCCTCCAGCTGTGCCGTCAGCGTCCTTTACTCACATGCAGATGTGCAATAAGACGTGATGCTCGTGGCGGAACGACCCCCCTGTCGTTTTAATTGGGCACAGCATTAGCTGAACACTGTGACCTGACTACGGCATGGAATCTGGGGCAGCCCAGCTCAGCCTAAAAAAGGTGTGACACACATCCGCTGTGATTTCTTATTTCCACTGCTGCACGTTGAGCAAAGTGCAACTGCCTAGTGGCAACACTAGAAATAGAAACGGACGACATCAGATTGTCATTTACACCTAAGACGCTTCCACTGGTGCAAAGTGGAACTCGTTTCATTTCTTAGGGCATGTTTCTGAAAACCTCCATTTACAGTGTTTCTCCTTGTTTGCAACCAGGTGTGAAAAGTAAGTGTCATGACTGGAGCAGAGACTGAGGATGACATTCCATTAAATGAGAGAAAGACTGTCACAGATTTCTGCTATCTTCTGGACAAGTCCAAGCAGCTCTTCAATGGACTGAGGTCAGTTCCTTCTCACACTCACGACAGTGCTAATCGAAATTGAAGTATTTGGTTTCAGGTTTATCATGTGGTGTACATCATTCCTGCAAACCATAAATGAAGGGCTCATTGAGCTGTAAAGGGCTCAGTGCTTGGCATGGGTTTCTCTTGGTGCTGCTCACAGTGACTGTAGAGTGAAGTCACACTGACTGGCCATCTGGAGAATCAGGGGTTTCCCTGCTGAGTTAGTGAACCGGACATATTGAGCCGGAGTGGACGATACAGACAGCGGGAAAAATAAGTGTCACTTTTTTGTTGCTGCAAATATGATATTAATAAATGCTTCTTTTGAAAGCTCAGCACGGGCAAGCGCCACGTCAGGCTCATTATGATTGTTTACGTCAAACAATCTCTATTTTTGCATTTTACCTAAGCAGTTTTACGGCTAACACTTAATCAGTAATTCAGTAACCATGAAGATACAGTAACTGGCTCTACTGTCCAGCATATGAACGTTGCTGTCCTCTAAGGAACGGTGCGGGTTGATTGGACCACATGACTCCATCACAGAATTACTGATTCAAGTTGGACTGAAGTCACACACGGTGCACGAGTTCTTATCAACCAGAGAGCATCTGTTCTAGAAAGAATAGTCTAAATGTGGAAGTGGTCCAGCATTGCTCCACAGTAAATATGTTTGTCGGAATGACATGTTCATGTGCACAAGAAACTATCTCATGGTTTTACTGTGGTTTTACATTATGCCCATAATGTTTATTTATCTGCCTGAGACATTTATTAGTGCTGTCTTGATGACAGGGTCTGTAACCAGCCTCACCCATTCACACATGATACACTATGGTTTTATTTGTCCCCAGTGGAGCAGATCTTCTTTCATTATTAACTGATCTTTACTGTAAATGCAGGAGGTCATGAGTCCTGAACTATAGGTTCAAATTGCCTGCAATATGCGCAACATCCATCTTTCACATGCTAACGATTCCCTATCCAGCACTTCACATGTTCAGTCAGTGTGTGTGTGTGTGTGTGTGTGTGTGTGTGTGTGTGTGTGTGTGTGTGTGTGTGTGTGTGTGTGTGTGTGTGTGTGTGTGTGTGTGTGTGTGTGTTACAAACATCACATGTGCAGTTGTGATCTGTGACTTTGCACCCTCCTCATCCACATGCTTAGTAATGTGTCGAGCATAGGTTGACATAAAATGTGGTCAGTCTTCAAACTGAGGCGTTTTCTCAGAATTGATGTTGCATCATATTCAGGTTGACTTCCATCTGGTTTTGTTTGATGATTTGATTTTGCCAGATTGTTATTTTTAGTTCAGTCTTTTCAATTTAATCAAGTGTCTCCATTCAGAACCTGTGTCAGTTCATTTGCTAGCTGCTTGTTGGAGTTGTTAGTTTGAAGCAGTTGTGACCTTTTTGATCACAGGCAGTAACCATGTACAACCAGGGACATGTGTTTGAAGCCAGTGGAGAGCCACAGTTCTGTTTTAAGCTTCCTCAAGCACCTTCTAAATTAAACCCTCTTAGGGGATAAGGTAAAGAGCAACCTGTCTCGTCTTTTATAACCTTTTTTTGACGCTGTTTTAACCTTTGATGCTTCTTAAATGATGAAGCCTGGGTTAGGACAAAGTGTTTGAAGGTCTCTGTATCTGAATTTGATCTATTAGGACTTCAGTGCCTTTCATGTAGGTAGTAGAACTCTTTGTTGGTGGACGGCCCTTTTAGTCTGACAGATTGTTGTAGACTGTTTTCCACTGGACGTCCCAATGACTGGGTCTCGGTTGTTTCTGGGATTCCACCTCTGACACCAAAATGAGTTAGAAATTAAGTAATTCACCCAATCTTGTCCATCCTGGAAGGACAGTTTAATAATAAACGAAAGAGGACTTTGGGCCGCTATTATTCATTATTAATAGTGATAAAGAAGAACAAGTTTCTTCTCAGCACCATAGTGAACCTGGCAAACAGCCACAGCTCTGTTGACCCTAGTGTCACCTTAAGTCCCAGTAGCACTGACTCAAATCATAATCATATAAGAAGTAAAAGATTCAGACTCTTCTTGCCAAAAGACCAAGAGCTCAACAGGTTTGTTGACTATAGTGCTGTATAATATGATTATATCAGTTTGCTGGGTTCTTTAGAGTTGAATGTGTTTGTATCCTCTTTTGTGGGCAAGTGTTTGTTCATTTCGTATGATAAGGCATCAATACACACGTGGTAGTAAAAAAATATTTGCTTTGTTTGATTTAGGGCTGAAAGAATTGACTCCATAAATGTATTACAAAATATTAATACATACTATGTTTGAGAGCATTTCATGTGTGCAGCATGTTAAAATGGTCCCTTAGGGTCAGTGCTACAAAGAACTGAATGCATTCACTGTTTGTCATTTTCTAACACGTGGCTATCATTGTATTTAGTGCAGTTAATTAAAGATGTTTATTAAACACGTGTAACATTCTGCTCTCGTCTCATCTTAAACCTTTGGCTGCAGAGACCTTCCTCAGTATGGACACAAGCAGTGGCAGTCCTACTTCGGCCGAACGTTTGATGTCTACACGAAGCTGTGGAAGTTTCAGCAGCAGCACAGGTTGCCATGGTTTCCTGTCCTTGATGAACCACCATACGTGATGCTTTACATCACCTGCCTGTGTCCCTACAGTAACATTATGAATATTTAACTTGTGCTTTGTTGACAGGCAAGTTCTGGACAGTCGGTACGGTCTGAAGAGATGGCAGATTGGGGAGGTGGCCTCCAAAATTGGACAGCTTTACTACCACTACTAGTAAGTCAGGTTGTATCCTAAGGACAAAGTCTCCAGCGCTGTTTCATAGCTGTGTGTTGTAAAGAAGACTATGACACCAGATCTGGGGGAAAACTAATAATATGTTGTCCTCTTCTGACTTTAGCTAAAAACTATTCAGACTATGATTTATGAGAGACTACATTGAGCAGCTGTCACTCACTCACGTATAGATACAATAGTTTAAGTGAAGTTGTTACTATACAGCTGGATCAGCCTTTTGAGCAGTTATAATTATATTAACTATAAGTGTAGTTTGTTGTTGTGTGTACAGTATGAGACGTGTGATATTTGCTACCTGAAAGTCTCTTCAGTGAGCATTTCAGTCTTTACCTCTTGTTTTTGAATGCTGGTTTATTTCTGGGTTTCTTGTCAGCATGTACCGCTCCACACAGCGTCATTAACATGTGTTCTGGTCTCAATCAACAGCCTTCGTACCTCAGAAACCAGTTACCTGAACGAGGCCTTTTCCTTCTACTCAGCCATCCGTCAGCGGTCCTACTACTTTCAGGTCAACAAAGAGGACAGGTATGTTCTGTTCTGTCAATGCTTCTGTAGGAACAGTTTCATATATACCATAATCATTCCCATCCCATATCCCATAAATACATGACACGCAGTGACCTGTTTTGACCAGTGGATTAATCTGCATTTTGTCTTCAGAGCAATAAGATGCATTTGAGATTGAATCTTTTTATTACTTATAGTAACGACTGATACGGTGTCACACACGGGAATATATGTTTAAGTTCCTTTTATTGTTTTATATTTTTATACAAACACACATTGACAAAATGTTGTTCTGTACAGGCCAGGCTGAACTGGAACTATCCTTTAAGTTGTTTTGAAATGGAGCACTCCTTTAAACTGATTAGTTACATCTTTTTCTTCTCTCATTTGCATCAGGCCAGAATTAGTGGTAAAGAAGCTCCGGTACTATGCCCGTTACATAGTGGTCTGTTTACTTCTCAACAAGATGGATCTCGTCAAAGTTCTGGTGAAGGTATGCAAAAAGACGTTTTGTATGAACAAAAGCTTGAAAAAACGAAATAAACCAAGTTCTATGAAGGTCTGTGGGAAACAGCTCACCACAGACTGCATCACTCTTCTAAAGGTTTTCATGGATCTATCTGCAGATCTACAGCCAAACACTGAGGACCCGAAAACTAGAACCTAGCTCTGAGAGACAGTTGAGTAGTATAGAAAAAAACATAAAATGTCTCATCATTAATAAAGGAAAGTAAAAATCAGCCCTGGTTTGTTTTCAACTCTGTAGCCACTGACTAGGAGTCATAGTTGTGTTGAGTCCAATGTCCCTTTAAACCTCAGCATTGATTTGAATTTCATTGAATTTCTTTACAAATTAAATTAGAACCTTATGTGATTCTTCCATAAAGTGACAGAAATCAATGTGCAAACCCAGTGGCTTCACATTAACTTATCCAAATCATCTACTTGTGTCTTGGACCCTAGACTACTCAGGGTGCTGCCCCTATGTCCATAATAGATGGAATGCGTCTGACTCTGCTACCACATGTTGTGAAGGTCCCTGAACCATCCTGTCCTGCTCCCTTTGTCTTAGGAGAACAGCAGAAAGTCTCTGTCCACAACTGCATCTGAATTTGAATGGCTGTTAATTGATGTTCATGCGTTTGGTTGTTTTCAGCATATGCGGCGCTTGGTCCTTTTTAGTAAAATGCTTTGCAAACATAATCCAGATCAAATCTAGCACAGATTAAACAGTTATATTTGCCTGTGTTTTGTATATCTTCCATCAACCTTCCTGACTGTCTTTTATCTGAAGGAGTTGTCTGAGGAAATTGAAGATTACACACAACGATTCAACACCGAGGACCAGCTGGAATGGAATCTGGTGTTACAGGAAGTGGCAGCTTTTGTAGAGGTAACAATGATTCAGTACTGTTTAATCCTCTAGCCTTTATGATCAAAAACAGACTGTGGCTTACGTTGTGTTTGCGTTACACAGGCAGACCCAGTAGTTATTCTGAATGACAACAACTCTGTTGTCGTCATTGGCAATCGACTGCAGGAGGGAAGTGTGCCTCCACTGGAACAAGGCATGGTGGTGGGCCAGCTCGTCCTTGCAGACGCACTAATCATCGGCAATTGTAACAACCAGGTTTTAACACACTAATTATAATAATCACTTTGATGGCGTATATTGTGAATGACAACTGGTATAATAGAAACCTCGTCTTTCAGGAGTAAGATGGGATCCACTACACCAACTTGTTGAGTAGATGTAAAGGGTCCCTCGTCTGTGGTACATAATATAATCTGTTGGTATGACTGAAATGAAATATTAAAGAGTGAAAACCTTCAACCTTCAACCACTGACCTATTAGTAGCTGGTATCATATTGTTTTATTGTTCCCTGGGAATTTAGTCACATCATCACATTCAGCTGAGAGCAAAAGGTAATATTTCACCTGAAGTCATCTATATAAACAGTTGCCAGGATACAAACCCAGAATTCCTAGGCATTTTAAGCATGTGACCCTCAGCTCAAACCTTTGTCACCTGTTACCTGGTGAGGTCTTGTGATGAATCAACAGGTCAGGTCCCCTGCTCCTACTGCACAACCTGTACATGCTTTGGAAGGTTCTGCTGGGAGCAGAGAGGAGCAGCGTGGACGCTGGCAGACAGCATCAGCTTCTGTAGAGACAGGCCTGGATCACTAGTGACACCAAGACTCAAACAAACTGTTTCGTGGATCACTCATTACCTAACAGCAAGGCCAGTTTAGCAGAGACTGCATCGGCACTGGGCTCCACAGAGGACCACTGGGCTCCATTCTTCTATACATAACACTACACAGCAAACCTATGAAGTTTTCAGTGACTGAAGTTACAAAAAACTTCTAAACACAAGTGGTGCAAAATGGAGGTCTTGCCATTAACTCAGAACTTTGATTTTAGATTTGCTAACAACAAATCAGTTTACCCTGGAGAAAAATGTGCCAAATCGGACAAAGGAAATTCTTAATGTTCTTAATGGTCCAGACTTCAGTGATTGTATTGAAACCCAATATTGAATTATGATTTGTCCAGTTGCATTTTATCCATTGTCCAAGCTGACTTTTACACTAATGTGGATCTTGATGGTTTTGGTCCAGATTAGCATTGTGCATAACAGTTAAGAAGCTTCTAAATCTGAATTAACTTCAAACAACTCACCAGCAAAAACACTTAAATCTACTGGAAACCTGAATACAACTGTCAGCTGACATTTGGTCGTTATAAAGATAAAACGTAATGTAGTAAAGACAGGGTGAACTAAACACAGTTTAAGCTGATCTCTCAAAAACTTAGACTGTGGATTTCCTCCTTTTCTAGGTGAAGTTCAGTGAGTTAACCATCGATATGTTCCGCATGCTTCAAGCTTTGGAGAGGGAACCTGTGAACCTGGCCGCTCAGACCTTTAAACAGGGAACACTGGTAAGCATCAAGCAACCATGTGTGTTAGTGAAGTGTTTAAAGGTGCATGACTAAATCTGTAAAACACGTCCTTTGGTCGAGTTGGGAGCAAAGACCTGAGTGTGTGTCAAATAATACTGTAAAAGAGAGTTCAATGCATTATTAACCTCAGGTACTGACTCTAAACAGGTAAAGACACCATGACATCCCAAAGACTGATAATGCTTTTCTGTCATAGTAATAAATGTAATGAATAATAGTAATAATATCAGTGTTTTGCTTCAGGAACCCAGCGAGAAACCAGCCAAAAGAGAAAATCCTCACAAGTATTTGCTGTACAAGCCAACTTTCAGCCAGCTTTTTACCTTCATGTCGGCCTCTTTTAAGGTCAGTGCTTCCTTCATCGCAGCCACTGCTGGACTCCAAGTCACTCTGTACAGTAGTTTCTAATACAGGTGTACAACAAGTAAAATGACTAACAACACAGCCTATGCTGGTAAATAAATAAACATGGATACATCCATGTTTACATGACGTCACAGGAAGTGGATTCAAAACAATGTTTGAAATTATAAAAGTTTAATAATTTTACTATTGGAATTGTCAGTTGCGACTAAGTCCTTAAAACACACCATGTGGAACACTTTCCAATCTTTTTCTTTCTCCTGTGGTTCTAATTTTTAGGAGTTGCCTGCTAATAGTGTTCTTCTCATCTACCTGTCGGCTACTGGAGTCTTCCCCACCGGGCATTCAGATTATAAAGGTGACACGCATCCGTCTCTCTGACAGTGATTGTATTATACATGTGTAGAATGTGCCAACAGACACCAAATCACCTCATCATGTGTGTGTCACATGGCATCGTGCCACTGAACAGCACCTGCAAAAAGAGTAAAGGGCAACTATGAACAAGGTCCAAAGTCGAATAAATCATAAAACTGAACTAATCTAACACAATAGAGCTTTAAGACCGAGGCTCAGTACCGTAACAGGAAACATTCAGACTGAACCTGATACGTGGTACAGTAGTAGTAACAATCAGGGTTATCTTATACACATCAAAATATTCACCCCAGAGATTTGCAGCACGCGTACAGTAACTGCACAACGTGTCTGATGCTGCAGTAAAATTGTCCTTGATCAGTCTTTCATTGAATGTGCAGGACCGTATGACTTTGGAGGTGTTCTTACAAATACAAATCGAGATGTGGTAAATGGAGAGACCGTGCAGAAGAGGAATCAGGCTCAGAAAGAAATGCACTGGTGAGAAATTACTGCTCAATAAGACACAAATAACACAAATATTTTATAAAAATGCTTGAAAATGTTTGAAGCTTGGCAGCTTTGATGATCAGCCCACAGCCATGAGAAGCATGTATGTAATTGTATGGAGCCATGTAGGGTATTGACGTCGCCCACCAATTAAAGGGTTGGTAGTTCCAATCCTGGGCTGAACTCACAGTGTGTGCATGTACATGAACGAGACCACTTTGGGTCCTGACAGAAAAGCACTAGATCATTCAGCTTCAGCCATGTCAGGACTCATTGTGAGCTTAGGATTCAAATGCAGCTGATTTGTTTACCTGTTGGTGATGTTTCAGCCTCCACCCAGGAGACCTACTGCCTTTTACACGAAAGCCACTTTTTGTCATTGTGGATTCTTCCAACAGCACAGCCTACAAGGTAGGTACTGTCTCTCAGCATTTTCCTTTTGCTGCCTTCCTGATTCTCTACAAACAGACATCTACCATCATGTTTTCACTGTTTCATAACAAATTCAGTCCCAGACTAAATGTTAAAACTACTATGTCTCTGACTACAGCTTCTCATTGGGGGTGTGTGTGTGGGCCCGCAAACGCACGTGCACGCACGCACACACACACACACACACACACACACACACACACACACACACACACACACACACACACACACAGCGAAGCGGGCAAAACGTTAGAGTACCTTATGACAGGATATATGTCTGCATACAATATGACATGTTTTATCTTTTACTTACTTAACTTTTGTTCTTTTTCTTTTCATTAGAAATTCACAAATTTGTTTGGCCAGCCTCTGGTGTGCCTACTGTCACCTTCAGTGTATCCCAAAAGTGTACAAGGTGAGTGGGTTTAAGTGAGCTGAAGTCATAGAACTTTCTTCAATTTGAAGTTTGAAGAAGGCAGAGTATTAATGTAGTAAGAAATAAAGACAGACTCTGTATTTCGCAAAGAGGACGCTGTCTTGTGATACGAATGATTACTCTGTTTTCACCACACAAAACGTGGTAAGAACATACAGTACTTCAATCTGTGACTGCATCCTCACGTGTACTTGTGACACTCATGTCCATTTGCTTCTACTGGAAACAAATCAAGCTTTTTTGTTTTAGGTCTGCTATTTAACTTCTCAGTCTCTCTTTTAGTTTTAGCATTTCCACCCTTTGTCTGCTCTCCTTCAGATCAGTCTCAGCGAGGGAGCCTCTTCACTCTCTTCCTCTACAGCCCTCTCCTGGCCTTCTCCTCCATCTGTGGACTGAACAGCCTGCGACGAGGGCTGTGGGAGAGGGCCCAAGAGTTTCTACGCAAAATCTATCGTGACATCGGCCAGATGATAACTCGATCGCGGACCATAGGTATTATCTGTCTCACATGCAACATGCAGTCCTAGAATAAGAGTCCTGGATCTCAGTTGGAACCTCTACAGTCCAGAAAGCTTGTGACGGGTGTACGGTTACAGGATCCTTTCTACTGCGAATGAAATTAATTTAAAGTAATTTTAAAGTTTAAAACCATTTGTTGTAACTGCTGAACACCCTTCTTTATTACTGTCCACGCAGATCAAGCCTTTCTGCAATTCTTCGGCGACGAGTTTCTTCGGCTCCTGCTGATCCGTTTCGTGTTCTGCTGTGCCACGTTGAGGCTACACAAGCTTTTTCGAGTGAGTCCTTGCCCTCGTAGTTGTTCTGAGCATATGGCTTTTTTTTACTGTGATGTGTGAAGGAGGAATTCGTACCCCAGGATGTAGAACACCTCTCTACACTCCTGGAACAAGAAGACAGGAAACCGAGAAACTTAGTCTATACGTAAAATGAATGTATAATGGTGGGGAGCTATTTGTGCGTTTATGATGGTCAGGCTGAATCTTAAATAATGGTTGCTGGTATTCAGTGCTTTATCTGTTGTTCTATTTGATGGGTTATGACCGCTGATGTTCTGCTGTGTGCAGGAGGCTCAGAGCTTTCCAGAGTCCTACCCTGAGCTCCCCAAGCAAGACACAGTGGAAAGCAGTGTGCTCCAGAAGCATGTCTTGGAACTGGCAGCCATGTTGGATGTGCAGAGCCTCTTCTGGGACGATTCAGTGGACTCCTACTAAGGTCATCCCAGGAGGGCAAAGGGACTCACCTGCCAGAGGCGTCACAGCTGGCTTTGCTTTGTTTGCGAATAATCAGATAATTCATCGGGTACATGTGAGTCCATGTCCTGTGTTAGTCCAACATCGACACATGGACGTTTGACAGCTGATTAGCGTCAATTCCCCAGTTTAAGTCTCAACAGTCCCCTGAAGAAGAGGCTTTATGCTAAACAAATCCCTTCAAATTTAATGTTTGTGCAATTTAATGTTTAGAGTAGATTTTTCTTGAGCAGAATGAGACGCTGCTTGTCACACATCATGTTCTTTCTCATATCACTGTGCCATATAAAAACCAGTCTGACTGTCACTTTTACAATTCCCTGTCATTGTAGCCAGTCTCATGTGCGTCTCATAACTTCTGCAAATATGCAGATAAATTAATTTTTTTAATTGTTACAGCATCTTAAGTTCATAATTTGTGATAACCGAGTATTCGAAAAAGAAGAAGAAGAACTTTTCAGATGCAGTCACAAATAATTTATTACTACCTACTGTAAATTATTTATATATAATATACATTTGGTGCTCTGGTATTTGTAGCAGCGGGAGAGTTTATTCTGACCCTAAGTGTTGGCTTGAATTGTTCCAGTGTTACCTTCCAAACATTGTGTCATATGTGGGACGGTGCTGAGAGCTCAACGGCCCTGATCTAAATGAGAGTTCAGTCAGGCTGGGCACAAAGGCAAGAACACTGTGTTACGTGTTCTTACAATATTCTATTTATTGAATTGTTAGAATTTGTATGTAAATAAAGTCAGACAATGTTTGGTTCAGTATAAAATGTGCCAGCTGGCATCGGTTCCAGCTCACGACGCATTACTTTAAATGGGATGTCGTTAAACATTAAGAAGGAGCTAAATGTTAACATGGCCACTTTGTTCTAAGGCCAGATTTCTTAAAGGGTTTTCTTTTTCCAACTTTGCAAGGAAAACCACGGTTTTGTCCATGTTTCATTTGTCA
This sequence comes from Betta splendens, assembly GCF_900634795.4. NCBI lineage: Eukaryota > Metazoa > Chordata > Actinopteri > Anabantiformes > Osphronemidae > Betta > Betta splendens. Next base: position 11,856,247 of record NC_040892.2, on the reverse strand, counting down.
GAGAAAATGAGCCATTTCTACAGTTTCTTCTCTTTGTGTTGTAGTAATAACTTTTCTGTGCCCTTGTATTGACAGTTACGATGTTGTGGGCTTGCACTTTATGACGTTTAATATTGATGTAACCTTGTTTGTTGTGTATTAGAAGAAAAAAGGGAGAGAATCTTCCCACGTTCTTGTTCTTCACACTTGTCTGCTTTTTACACTATTGAACAGTTTTTTACTGAGAAAACATTGAGACAGTAACTGAAACATCTCCATTTTACATCTGCTCTGAGTTTTTAACTGTTCCTGTAGCAGTTTTTCAAAAGGTGAGACTTGTCCTGTGAAATATCACTGGACGTTCAACATCAACAATAATTCGTTTTTTGCAACAAAAAAGAAGTAAATGAGTCCTTTATGACTTGTACAACTCAATAAAAAGAATAACATATATGTACAGTAATGCGGCGGCACATACAGTAATACTGATACTGTGATGAAGCTTCTTTGATTTTATTACAGCACTTGATTACTTGATTATTACAGTCATTGAGTTCAGCACAGACCCACAGACCCCAGACCAGCAGTATTTGCAGTCAGGTCTCTGTGGCGGTTCTCATCCTTTTCCGGGGGCGTCACTGTTGAACCATGTCTTCTCCACTCCATGGTCGCTGTCTTTGCTGTGTTTCCTGGTTCACCTAACGCCTTGAACGTTCATTTGTTGCTTTGGAGCGTTTATACTGACTTCTGTTAAATGGTTTAATTGTGATTTTGAAGATGACTCAGTTATAAGACAGTTTTCAACCACAAATTTAGTTTTGTGTTTTATACGTCCACATCTAAGACATTGGTTTGTTTTTTCGTTGACTTGGTGGAACGGTGTAAAGGTTCCTGAAGTAGTCCCTGGTCTGCCACCATTTTAACAGGCTTATTTAGACTTTTTATATCAACCCTGTGTATGTGTGTAAATATCACAGCCTGGATCGTTATCAGTTGATCTAATCTGAATCCATCACAGAATCAGAATCAAAAACACACCATTCTTGTACTGTTCAACTTTTCATAAATGGGAACCAGTACTGAATAAAATAAGAATAATGCGGATTATGTGGCTGATAAAAGGGTAAAATATGTTAAATGTGTTTCAGTTTTAAATGTGCAAATGATTCTTTGTTAGCAGCATGTTTGTTTAGAATAGAAGGTGCCAAAGAGCAGCGAATCCTCTCTCTCCCATCTCATTGATGAGAAGTCTAAATTATTGTATGTTTTTTTTCCTGTGTTGCCAGATTGAGAGAATAAAAAGAAGGAACATTTGGCAAACGATGAGTCTGTCCCATTCTTCATTCTGTAAAGTAGGACCACAAGTAGAGAGTAGCAGGGCCCTGAGAGTCGACTTCATGAGGGAACTATTGAAACAGCAGAATTGAACAGTGGTCCAACCAGAAGTAAATGATCCTCAGACTGATGTACCAGTGTCACTCTCCTAGATTTAGGCGGATTCCTCAGGTGGAAGAAGATGGTTCTGGTGGTATTCTCTGCATCCATCGATCCACTTTCTGCCTCTAATCCAGGGTTTAGGTGTAGTTTATTCAACCTGATGTTTTTATTGCAGGTCTCCTGATCCAAGTTCAGTGCACGAGCCACATTAAGTGCAATCAGGTTGGGAATGATGACAGAAGTAGGAAGAGGAATCAGCGGCTTATGGCTCGATTCAGTGACAGCGGAGACCACGTGTTGCTGCACCAGCAGGCCACACAGCGCAGAGAACCTCTGACCCCCAGGTCGCCAACGAGGGATGACGACGGTTCGATCATAGGACATGTGCTGCAGCTGGAGTTTATATCCTCATGTTATAGTTCATGTTGACTAACGTAGTCTATTAAAGGGATGAAAAATGTCTATCTGCTCTAATATTTGCAATAAAACGTCTACATGAATGAAAGTAAAATATAACTATGTTATGCCCATCAAATAAATTTTATCATCATAACACATTGTAATCTATATTCATAGGCTTGTTACAGAAATGATCAATAAATGATCATGATCAATAACCATTAACCATAAAATTTGCACGTATTACTAATTTGCCTACAGACTAGTGAGTACTTCAGTCATAAGTTGACTGAAGACATACATCTTATGATGTATGTATCCACATACATCATAAGATGTATGTGGATACATACTTATGACATACAACACCTATGTTTAACAAGTAAATCTATTGTTCTGGTGAGAGTGAAGAAAAAATGACTTGTGACTTGTGATACGTTGAGCAGCTTCGGCTCTGTTCGGCATTTGTCGGGTATTTCCGTACAACTGCAGAACATTGCGTCACGTAAGGCTTTGAAAAAAATTGTTATCCGTCGTCGTTGATCCGCCCGGACAGACGCCAGCTCCGAAGCTCTTCCGAAAACAAACCCAGGTACGAACCTACGCGTTACCGTGAACTTTTTCATTCCTCGTCAGAAGCGGCCGGTGCGTCGCTGCGGGCGGCGCCGTTTCTAACAGCCCGGGTTCGATGCTGAAGCTGGGCGTTAGCTCGGCGGCTAATGTTAGCTCTCTGCAGAAAGGTCTGGTGAACCAGTTTTGAGGGTGGCTGCAGCTCGAGCACGAGCCGGTGATGCTGCGCACGGCTCCGCGGCGAGCACTTAGCGCGAGCCGTCGGTAGATCAAACGTAGGTTAGCATCCTCCACAGCAGCTGCTTCACCCCGACTCCATTAAACCGCCCCACACCACAATGGTTGATTGTAGAAAAATCATTGGTTGCACTCTAGCTAGAAAATGTTGTTGTGCTGTTTGACAGGTGTTGTTGATGGTACGACATTACTTGTTTAGTTAAAGGGCCGTGTAGCTGACGTAGCACGAGTTAGCTAACCTAGGTGGGCTCGCGGCTTTTTGCTAACATCATGAATAAAATCTCATTTTATTTCAGTACTCGTTGAAACACGCGTTTCCTTTGCGTCGGCTCGGCCCGTGTTTTGAATTCACACCTCGAACATCAGCTCCGCCGACGGAACCGGGTTGCGTGAAAGCGTGCATAGCTCCAGGGAGACGCCCTGTTCCGTTGGGGACCTTTGGCTCATGACTCCAGCCATGTTCCCTCACACACAGCAGCGCCTCTACACGAGAGTTCACCCCCGTTTCACGCTTCCATGCCGTTGTCAGCGGCTGGTACGTGTCTGCAGGGATCTGTCCAACCCAACATTATAACATATGGTTGGTTCGAAGATGCGGTGTCGTCCGCGGCCAGTAACAGCTGATAACACCAGGCCGCTATATCTACAGCCCTGGGTGGTGTCAAATGCCTCGCATAGCAGCTGGGCCTCGTTTGACTGTGGCCTCGACAGCACAAGTACTAATGGCTTTGCATTAGCTACATATATATTTTGTATATACTTTAATGTGAACGTTGTGGTGATCGTGGGAGGTTTCAGATTGTTGTATCCAGCATTACCCAGAACAACTGGTGATAAAAGCAGATTTCTGTCCACCACAAGTTCTCAAGGGACTGAGAGTTCTGATTTTAATGTAGGTCTTAAATTATGTTTTTATCAAACTGAAATAAAAGTTTTCCCTTTAATGCCTCTGCAGCTGTGTGAGCAGTATATAAGAAAATGATGATGCGTAAAACGTTAACGACACAGAAGGAATGAGTTCACAAATGGTGCTGCTAGTGATGCTAGTAGACCTGTCACAGCATTTAATCCTCTGGATGTCAGAATCATGGAGCCCAGGATAGAAAGTAGGCCTCCCCGTGTCCAGGGATTTTAGCTTCGACGTCGGGCCGCCGCTAATGCGTGACATGAACTACTTTCCCCACGTTTAATGATAAACCTCTAAAAGTGTCCTCTTCCTCTGATTACTCGCTGCTGACGGCCTCTTGCTCAGTGTCACACTGTGTAGTTAACCCACACCACTACACCACATGTCGACATTTACTAAACCCAAACTCAAGGTAATAACCGTGTTTGTGTGTGTGTGTCTGTGTGCGTCTTCTGCTTAGAAGTTTTGGAGTTGGAGGGAGGGGTGAGGGCACAGAACGACGCATGGGCTGGGCCACGTCTTGGCATCTTGCTCTTTTTAACATCGTAGCCACTGCAGTTGCAGTGCGGTGTCTAGATGCTTCCTCTGTTGTTGGGGAGTGCACTGCAGGTGTAGCACAGCTCAGAAAGGATCCCACTCCTGTGCATGGTTTGAGTTTGAACTGCTTCTACTTCTGTCAAACTATCCCAGCCGTCGACCATGAAAGCATTACCTTGACTGTCATAAAGATTTGGTAAGTGGCTGTGGGTGCAGACATGTTTCCTGCATGTTCCTTGGACCAGTACACTGTGTGAAATAATAGATGAGCTATTGTTGCTGCATGCCCTTTTGATGTGCCAGTTTCTGCATGAAGTGTGTGGGCTTAAATGAAATAGACTAGCTGTAAATGCGGGTGAGAACCGCAACGTTGACCTTGTTCAGTTTTAACCGATTGTTTACTAGGCCTCAGCGAGTTGCTCACCAGTCCTTGGCTCTAAACAACTACAGTTTAGTTGCTTCATATTGTCTTTGACTCGAGTGGTGTCATGGCAGCTTTAGGGCGTAGTCAGTAATAAGAGTGTTTTACACGGTCACAGAGCAAGCATGTGGTTGTCCGAATGTGGCGTTAGCATTTATTGTTTGTTCAAATTCCATCCTAAGGAGTCATTTTTGTTTTTAGCCGCCTGTATATGACATCATTAGGACTAGACCTGCGTTTAGCTCTTCAGTGCTTCCAGGGAGCAATCAATCTATGGGTAATGATTGAACTTGGATGAATCATTCAACCATTGCAGCGCCTCCCATCCAGCGACATTTTAATGTTCGGGGAGAAGCACATTTAATGTCAGCAGACAAACAAAACAGAAAACAAAGATAAGAATACGATTCAGACCAGAGAAGAGACAGGGTTTAAATGGAATCATTTCTATGCCTGTAACATTAGAGGATTGGCCTGTTTCTAAATCCATCCATCATGAACATGAAGGAGGGGCAGAGTTGGATGACGTCAGCTAGCGATGGCTGCACCATGTGTGGGTGTCTGACGGAGGCACAGCTGCTATCTACAGATACGGCGTCGGTGGACGTGCTATCAGCAGTTCCGTGTCTGCTGAGATGTTGGCGTTAGCCTTCATCCAGCTCCTTCCATGAGACAGAGGCTCAGACGTGCAGCCGGCGGTCAAACAGGCTGCTTCTCTGTATGAGCTCCACCGTTCCCACTCCCAACCCGTACACCATCAGGACCGTAGAACTGTCCCACCACCTCCAGTGGGAACATCTGTGACGCTTATCTGTCCTGTACAGACACAACAAAATGACCGACCTGAAAACAGAAAGGGCTGATGAAATAGTTTTATTTATTGGAGAAACTTACAAGTCATTGTTTGTAAACTAACTAACTAATGGAAAGATTCCTGGAGACCATGTAACCAGAGTACACGTAGATGAAGCCCGTTTCCTGCTGTGTGCCATTAGTGTTTAATGTAGCTGCTAGACAGACTGAAGAGGCCGGAGGCTCATTGTGCAGGGAGGCTGACTGCAGCAGTCCCATTGTGTCCTACAGCCTGCTTACTGTCCGGATCAGTGGAATTTCCGCACCCCCCACCCTCGCTTGGCCTCGTTCCAGCTGTTGACCACTCAGCTGCTCAGCTCGAGGCAGGATGGGAGGTCTATGTTTAGGCGAATGTTTCTGGTTCCTGCAGATTCTTTGTTTTACTTCCGAGTTTCTGTCAAATGGTTTTGGAGAAACAAATGAATCCTGTTGTCTCATGACCCCTAATCCTTTATACTCAATAAGCGAGGGCTGTACAGTATGGCACTAAATGACATTGAATAAAAATACTCTGTTGTTTTTGTGGATTTGTATCATGGAGGATTTGTTTTTTTCTGTTTTAGGCCAACAGCTTGTTTCTAAACAATACCATGTAACACAGTCACATTTAGCTTGGATCCACCACTGAGTCTGCACTCAGTGGAGTCTGGTGTTTAAACAAACAGTGCCTAGTTACCACAAATTTAAAAATGCATTTTAATTTTCCAGAAAATGGACACCGCAGGGGTCAAAGTGCTGGAGACAGCCGAGGACATCCAGGAGCGCCGCCAGCAGGTGCTGGACCGCTATCGGCGCTTCAAGGAGCTGTCGGTTGTGCGGCGGCAGAAGCTGGAGGATTCTTACCGGTTTCAGTTCTTCCGCCGTGATGCTGACGAACTGGAGAAGTGGGTCCAGGAGAAGCTGCAGATCGCCTCTGATGAGAACTACAAGGACCCCTCCAACCTGCAGGTCTGTAGTTGTCATTGTGTGTATTTGAGTCCTATGTGTGCTTACCACAGATGTGGCGTGTAATTAGTTCAGGTGAATTGATCAGATTGGACATTTGGAGGCCAGGAGTAAACACAAGGAGGCATGTCTCTCTCTCCTCAGGGCAAACTGCAGAAGCATCAGGCCTTTGAAGCTGAAGTACAAGCCAACGCTGGAGCCATTATCAAACTGGACGACACTGGAAACCTAATGATCAATGAGGGTCACTTTGCAGCTGAGACCATTCGAGTAAGACGCAGCAATAAGTGATTTTAGTATTCAGTGTGTATAAGAACGTGCGGTTTGTCCCTGGGCGTCAGGACCGTAGGACGTTATCACCAAGATGTAAACAGAATCATGGACCACTTTGAAATGCATACATAAACCTCAGCTGCCTTTATTTTCAACCTATTCCATTTGGTTCAGTCCTACACGCCCTACCGGACACAGCAGAGGCCACAACTTACATGTGTCAATATGGCTGAGTATATACAAGTAGGTGGTGAACTGCTGTGACTCCTGAGTGACAACAAAACGATGGTTCTTATTTCCATCATCTTTCCCTGCTGCCCTTTTATAGCATGGTCTGTGTGAGACATGAGTCAGCTCGCAGTTTCTGCTATGGGACCCTTTTGAGTCTAGGTTCTGTTGTGATATGATGTCTGATGTTTGAGCAGTTTGTCTGATTGTTTTCTTCTCTTAAATACAAAACTCTAGACTCGTCTGGAGGAGCTGCATCGCCTTTGGGACCTCCTGCTTCAAAGGACCAAGGAGAAAGGTCTGCGTCTATTGCAGGCCCAGAAACTGGTCCAGTACCTGCGTGAGTGTGAAGATGCCCTGGACTGGATCAGTGATAAGGTTAGATTCACATTGACAATAGGAAATATAAACATAGTAACAGAAATGGCCATTGATAAAAGAATAAATAAGGTCGCAGAAAGCTGGAAACAAAATATAAAGTAATGGTAATCTGTGGTTATACTGTGTGACATTATAAGAACACAGACATTTGACCTGCTTCTCCCCCTTTTCCTTAAAGGAGGCCATGGCCACCTCTGAGGAGCTCGGCCAGGACCTGGAGCACGTGGAGCTTCTGCAGAAGAAGTTTGATGAGTTCCAGACAGACCTGGCAGCTCACGAGGAGCGCGTGAACGAGGTGAACCAGCTAGCTGGCAAGTTAATACAGGAGGCCCATCCTGAGGCCGAGCTCATTGTCCGAAAGCAGGACGAGGTCAATGCTGCTTGGCAGCGCCTCAAGGGCCTGGCTCAGCAGAGGCAGGGGAAGCTGTTCGGAGCCGCTGAGGTGCAGCGCTTTAACAGGTAAATGTTGTGACCATTAGGTGCCGCTTCGGTTCACGTTGCTTTTCCTCACTGATGCCATGTTGTGTATTCAACAGGGATGTGGATGAGACCATCAGCTGGATCAAGGAGAAGGAGCAGCTGATGGCCTCTGATGACTTTGGCCGTGACCTGGCCAGCGTGCAGGCTCTGCTGCGCAAACACGAGGGTCTGGGAAGAGACCTCGCTGCTCTGGAGGATAAGGTAAAGGAGGGTTAATCTCTACAGGGTGTCCCATACAAAGAGCAGTCATGACGTTTAAAGCTCGACGCTGCTTCACTTAGGTCAACACGCTGGGTGGTGATGCAGAGCGGTTGCAGGAGACACATCCCCAGAATGCCTCCCAGATTCACCTGAAGAAAGACGAACTGGTCTCTAACTGGGAGCAGATTCGCACTCTGGCTACGGAGCGCCATGCCCGCCTGAATGACTCCTACAGGTGATATAGGGCTGTTCATACAGTATATGCATTAAACATTAAATAATTGGGTTCACATCTGCCCATCTTACATATGTAATGTTAAGTTTAGATCCAAAAACAAAATTTCCCAAAACATTTTGTCAGTTCCTAACACACAATATATGTTTAGATATGATAGATATGTCCAGATATGAACGAGTCTCTGAAGTGCTGCAGTCAGAGTGAGCTCACTCCTGTCGACCTGTGGCTTCCTCCAGGCTGCAGCGTTTCACGGCCGACTTCAGGGATCTGACCAGCTGGGTGACGGAGATGAAGGCCCTAATCAATGCTGACGAACTGGCTAATGATGTGGCTGGAGCTGAGGCTCTGCTCGATCGCCACCAGGAGCATAAGGTAACACAGCTGCTTACACACCTCAGCAGTTCAGCAGAGTTTGCTAACCAAAAGGAGCACTTCTTCTTTTTGTACACATCTTAGACCCACCCAGTTACAGCTCTGTATTGACTGACTTTTGTGTGTATTTCAGACTTCTAGTTGCTTTTTAAACTCGCAATCGCTAAAAGAAACAGCTTTAAACGGTAGTAGCAAAGAAAACCCCTCTTCCAGATTTGTAATGTTTCTTCATTGATTTCACTATTAGCTTGGCTAAATCAGTTAGAATAAGCTTTAATTCATTCTAAGAATTAATCAATAGCTGGATTATTCTAGATGGTACAATGAGGGTAGTTTGTTGTCTTAGTTGGACTTGAGACTGGTCCTTATGAATTAAACAAGTTGTTGTGGCATTAATTATGCGACGTGGGTTTGTTTTGTTCTTGTTTTTCTCAGGGAGAGATTGATGCTCATGAGGACAGTTTTCGATCAACGGATGAAGCTGGCCAGGCTCTGCTGAACACAGGACACTACGCTTCTGAAGAAATCAAAGAGAAGGTACAGTAACTCTGACAGCTTCCAGCTGTGCTTCTTGTTGGTGACCTACCTGTCCCACCACACGGCCGTGTCTCACATTCCAAATGATGCTTTGTGTGTAGCTGGGCATCCTCGCTGAGGAGAAGGGGTCTCTGCTGGAACTGTGGGAGGTTCGTCGGCAGCAGTATGAACAGTGCATGGACCTGCAGCTCTTCTACAGAGACACTGAGCAAGTTGACAACTGGATGAGCAAACAAGAGGTAACCTAAAACCTAAGACAACAAGAGATTTACCCTGTAGTCTGTTATTGGTAGGCTCATGTGAGGCTCACCTGTCTATAGGCTTTCCTCCTCAACGAGGACCTTGGGGACTCCCTGGACAGTGTAGAGGCACTGCTGAAGAAACACGAAGACTTTGAGAAGTCCCTGAGTGCCCAGGAAGAGAAGATCACTGTACGGTTTCACATTCAGTAACAAAACATTCCTTCAATACAGGATACCGTCTCAAGTCCTTTGTCTCCTTGTACACATTCAGGCTTTGGATGAGTTTGCTACTAAGCTGATCCAGAACAACCACTATGCCAAGGAGGATGTGGCTACACGCAGAGATGCGGTGAGTACTGTCAGTTTATCATGTCCCAGGTAGGAAGCAGCTAGCAGGGTTTCCTCTACATGAACTTAAAATAAAGATCCATGTTCTCTTGATGTTCAGCTGCTCAGCCGCCGCAACGCTCTGCATGAGCGTGCTCAGTCTCGGCGTGCAGCCCTGGAAGATTCCTTCCACCTGCAGCAGTTCTTCAGAGATTCTGATGAGCTCAAGAGCTGGATAAATGAGAAGATGAAGACTGCCACAGATGAAGCTTACAAGGTATGCAGTCAGGTGGTTGTTGTGTGTAGTTATTTGTTTATTTGCATACATACTGTACTTAGGGCTGTGCTGGCTTTCCTTTTTTTGCTCCATCTTCTGATCTCTTGTTTGTCCTCACAGGATCCCTCCAACCTGCAGGGGAAGGTGCAGAAACACCAGGCCTTTGAAGCTGAGCTGTCTGCTAATCAGAGCCGCATTGATGCTCTTCAAAAGTCTGGTCAGGAGCTGATGGATGGAAAACATTACGCATCCACTGAAGTGGCTGGACGCATGGAGGAAGTCAGCTCTCAGTGGAAGAAACTGCTAGAAGCCACTGAGCTCAAAGGTATAGCCTAGGAGAAAGCCTGGGGTTGTCTGTGTGAATCAACATAGCACCAACACTCTGTTATTGTAGTATTAATGGGTTTAATATATTTATTTGAAAAAGAGAAAATGTGTCATTATATAGATTTGACATGTGCTCATGCAGCACCCAGGGTGCTTGCACCTGTTACTGTTGATAAGAGCATTTGATTTAGCTCCATCATCTTAGTCTGAGCTCTTTTGTTTTAATTAAGGCATTAAGTTACGTGAAGCCAACCAGCAGCAGCAGTTCAACAGGAACGTGGAGGACATCGAGCTGTGGTTGTATGAGGTGGAGGGACACCTGGCGTCAGATGACTACGGCAAAGACCTCACCAGTGTCCAGAACCTCCAAAAAAAGCACGCGTTGTTGGAGGCTGACGTGGCTGCTCACCAGGTACCTGATGCTGCATGCTCATTGTTGGGCTATTTTTGTTTTTCGTTATTGGTACAAAGCTAATTTATAAGTTGTGACAGAGGACATGGGGACGTGTCAGAAAGCTCATTGACCTATAAACCTGTCATGAGGGTTTTTTTTTTCTAGAAGGAAAAAAAAATGGCAACATAACTACTAGCAGGGGCAAATAATCGCTGGTTACATAATACTCGGTGAGCATCTCTTTAAACTGATGCCCTGAGGACCAGTTACTGTTTTCCTGACATGCTGACATGCAAGCTAATTCCATGAGTGCCCATTAATAAACATTCCTGTTCGTTTTAGGATCGTATCGATGGTATAACCATTCAGGCTCGCCAGTTCCAAGAAGCAGGGCACTTTGATGCCGACAACATCCGCAAGAAACAGGAAGCCTTAGTCGTCCGCTACGAAGGTCTGCGTGAGCCTATGGCTGCCCGCAAGCAAAAGCTGTCTGACTCCCTCAGGCTTCAGCAGCTGTTTAGGGATGAGGAGGATGAAGAGACTTGGATTCGTGAGAAGGAACCTATTGCTTCATCTACTAACAGAGGTAGGACTAAATGATCCACACTCAAGCCACTATGTTACAGTGTTACTGCATAATTTCCTTAAAATGGTCTGCTTTGTTTCTATCTATTAAGTTAATAAATCTGTTTTCATTAGGCAAAGACCTAATTGGTGTCCAGAACTTGCTGAAGAAGCACCAGGCCTTACAAGCTGAGATCACTGGTCATGAGCCCCGCATCAAAGCCGTCACCCAGAAAGGAGAGGCCATGATCGAGGAAGGTGGGAAGGAGTGTGCTTTGGTCCCCTGTGAGCTAACTGGGACCCTTTTTTAAACATGTGAAATGTCTTAAAGTTCATAATCTGATTCGTTGTCATGGGGCTTGGCAGGACACTTTGCTGGCGAGGATGTGAAAGCCAAGCTGGCTGAGCTCCATGGGCGCTGGGACGGTCTGAAGGCCAAAGCCTCCCAGAGGAGACAGGATCTTGAGGATTCCCTACAGGCCCAGCAGTACTTTGCTGATGCCAACGAGGCAGAGTCTTGGATGAGGGAGAAGGAGCCCATTGTGGGAAGCACTGACTATGGCAAAGATGAGGACTCTGCTGAGGTACACATGTAGAAGGGATGTGGGTCGATATCCACAGGGGATTAAGAAATGCAGTTAACTTTAAGTGAACAAATCTAAGGCAACATAAATAACAGTTGCACTGGACAGAGTATAAATACGGTACAGTTCTGGACTAAGGTTGAAATGCCTTGACTATGTATATGTCACATAAGTAGTATGTTCTGGTTCTTCTAGCTCTGACAAATGTTTTGCTTCCACAGGCTCTGCTGAAGAAGCATGAGGCTCTGATGTCTGATCTGAGTGCATATGGCAGCAGTATACAGGCCCTGAAGGAACAGGCCCAGTCCTGCAGGGTAACGTCCAAAGCTTCTCTGTGAATCAGCTACTGTGAGCTAATATCCACATTTGACAAAAACATTTTGTTGCATTAAACAGCAACAAGTGGCACCAACTGATGATGAGACTGGGAAGGAGCTGGTCCTGGCTTTGTATGACTACCAGGAGAAGAGCCCCCGTGAAGTAACGATGAAGAAAGGAGACATCCTCACTCTCCTCAACAGCACCAACAAGGTACAGCCTCCATATCCAAAAGCAGTGGTTTTTCACAGTGTTACAGTATGCTCTAAGAATCTACTATTACCTGTCTGTGGTTAAATGGTCCTAGTTCCCCTGCAGATACTTGGCTCATTAGTTAGCAGTAAGATGGAGTAACACACAACTGGTAGCTACTGTCAGAGCAGTCACATCTTCTGTTAAAGAGCCCAAGAACAAATTACCTTTGCAGAGACATTTATGAGCTGACGTCCATGTTCATACATGCTCCAATATCACAACATTAGTATTGGCCTATTCTGATACATGCAACACATTTAGTGCAGTGTAATAATGTGGATTAAAGTCTTTCTTCCACAACCACTGATCACCGTCCTCTTGGTGCTGCAGGACTGGTGGAAGGTGGAGGTGAATGACCGCCAGGGCTTCGTTCCTGCTGCGTACGTGAAGAAGCTGGACCCCACCCAGTCCTCCTCCAGGGAAAACCTGCTGGATGAACACGGCAGCATTGTGCTGCGCCAGGACCAGATAGAGACTCAGTAAGAAAACGTGACGCGTTTGTAGTCTAGCCTGTAAGACGTTTAAATGTGATGACTAGTTTCTCTGCGTAACCTTTAGCCACATCAAATGATGTTGTGTGCTGAGCCGCTAACACTTCTTCTAACCTCACCCTCTGTTCTAACTAATTCCGTGCCGCTCACACCCTGCCTTGCCCCTGAGCAGGCTTGTCACCAAGGAGGCCTGCAGCGTGTCTGTGCGCATGAAGCAGGTGGAAGAGCTGTAAGTAGGAACCAGCGTCCCTCTGCGTGTTCTTAACTCATGATGCCACCAAGTCTCATCAGCAGTTTCACACCCCTTCATCCCCTGAAGTCCCCAGTGTTGTGTTGTGTGAACCTTCTATTCCACACCAGGATAGAAGCATCAGTGAAGCACACCTTCCTCACCCTTCTCATCCCAGGCTTGCCTTCTGTGGTTTACTCATTTTTTTTGTTTTCTTTTGATGTGACACGATTCATTGATTCATGAAGGCCAGAGCTCATAACAAAAGGCCACATAATATCTGTCAAGCCCTAACGTCACCTGTGCTGTTCCTTGAGTCTGGGTGATCCAGGTTACTGCTAATGTCTCCTAGAGCAGGTCTGCATCACCGGTTACACTCGTCACAGAGTTGTTTGACACTACTAATAGTTCTGACAGTGTACAAAGACAACAGACCAGAAATAAACAGTTGAACCATTAGATCTACTTAGCTTCACACTGTCTCAAACAAAAAGAACCGGGGGGAAAATGAGGATAGCCTCAAACTCCACTTCTGTGAAGTTTCTGGTGGCGGTGAGGCTGCACAGAGGATTAGATGATGGCACACTGCGCTTCCTTCATCCTTGATGTACACACTGCATCAGCGAACTGCATCTTTGTTTTTAAATCGCACTAGCTGGATTAAAGCCTCTTCTCCTCTGGTTTAAGGTATGGCACTCTGCTAGAGCTGGGAGAAAAGCGCAAGGACATGCTGGAGAAGAGCTGCAAGAAGTTCATGCTGTTCCGTGAGGCCAACGAGCTGCAGCAGTGGATCAACGAGAAGGAGAGCGCCCTGACAAACGAAGAGGTCGGCACCGACCTGGAGCAGGTGGAGGTTCTGCAGAAGAAGTTCGACGACTTCCAGAAGGTAAAGTCCACAAATGGTTGAACCGTAGCCTGTGTAGAATAATGTGGAGCTTTCTCTGCCAATCTAACTTTTCCTTAATATTGTTCGCATTCAAAAACAAATCCACAACAAGTTAAAGTTGAAATGTTTTCGGACTAGACACTCTCCTTCAAAAGCATCAAAACAGTGTTCTTACATTTGCTGAGCTGAAAACAATTCTGTCCCATGAATGCATGTAAATCAAACCAGAGCCGGACATTTCAGTTTTCATTAGAACCCACTCACTGTGTTATTTTGGCCTGCTCCGTGCTCAGCACCGCCAACACCTATGAGGCATGTTGTTTTTGATAGGACTGTGTAGATATGATGTCGTCTTTTATTTGTAAAGGACTTGAAGGCCAATGAATCCAGACTGAGGGACATCAACAAAGTGGCATCTGAGCTAGAGTCTGAAGGCCTGATGGCTGAGGAGGCACCGATGGTCCAGGCTCAGGTAACTTCTCCTTCTCTAGACAACCACAGTCATCATAAATGCCGACCTTAAATGGGTGACCTCGTTTGTTTTCCTTTTGCAGCAACAGGAGATGCTCGGTGCTGCTCCTGGCAAGGTTGGAGTCCTTCTTAATGTTTGGTGGAACATTTGAAGTGTTTGTTTACCAACTTTAACATTTTTTTTTTCTTTACCAGGACGAAGCTGATTCCAAGACGGCATCACCATGGAAGGTAAGCTGTCTGAGCCTATGTTCTGTTGATCTGAGACAAAAGAATAATAACTGCATCTCTTAAAATAATACTATGACATTTGAGTAAGCTCAGAATGACCACGTCTGTTTGCCACCTGTTACGGTTTAAATCATGTTTTAATAGTTTATAAGCATCTTGTTTGATTCACAATTTCAAATTTGTGATTGGTTTGTTGTTTTTTTTCCCTCATCATAGTTGCTATGGCAACTGTGCTAATCGGTGTTAATGCTTTGTTGTACAGACTAAATTATGGGAATTTCATTTGTTTCTCTTAAATTCTGTTCACCTTTTTAACTATAGAACATCCGCTTGGCTGTTCAAACAACGGCTAACTTTAATTCTATCAAGGTAAGATGAACTAGTCCCCCTCATTGTGCTGTGAACCCGCCCCACTCTGTCTCTGATTGGAAATCAGCCCCGTGCTCTTCGTTCTCTGTCGGTGTCTGTTTGTTGCTGCTCCCTGAAGCCTGACTCTAGTCGAGGCATGTTTAACTGGCTCATCTGCATGATTGGCTTGTTTTTAGACATCCTCCTCTTCTACAACCTAGGTCTTGTAGTTTTTCCCTGTAGTTTCTTTGTGTATTGTTCCTTCAGTCCTGTGCATGTCTCCCTCATCATAATCCGCCTTTGTGTGTCCAGCAGGTCACATTCTCAAATGCATGTTAAACTGTCTGACAGTTTCAACCATAATTCTTTTTGGTAAAATAAAAGTTAAGGTTATCTGATGAACCACAATAAAGTAAAGATAAAGTACAGTTTTGGTTAGTGAGACCTGAACCATTGTAGAAGCTCTTGTCTGAAGGAAGGTCTAAAGCAGGGCAGGCAGGCAGGCATCTTACTTTGGAGTCTGAGGTTTCCTGGGCTCAGCAGAGTGTCACAGACTGCCTGCACCAGGAACCAGACCCACTGGAAGTTATCCTGTTCATGGTACCTGCTGCTGGAGTCCCACTGCCCTGCTCGCTCACTCCTCTTTCACACCTCATAGTGGAGTGAATGGTGTTTCTCTGCCTCTTCTGGATAATGATGGCTTTGGGAAGTACCCAGCTTTGTGAAAATGATCTTGACAGTCCATAGGTGTTGTTGAAGATCCGTTCAGCCTTTGAAGAGCAGGACAGGCAGCCTGCTAGGTTTGGGAGTACATGCTGAGCCTTGATGAGCTCCTCTACCACCTCCAGATTTGGCTTCCTCATTCATTTCTGTTGGAAAGGAATTGAAGACGTGGTTCTATTGGACTCAATAGCTTGTGCCATCCCTTGGTCATTCAAGGAGTCCATGTTCTCTAGAGACTCCAGCTGGCCCCTGTGTCTGCTGGCTCAGGTGCGGGAGAGGCTGAACTCCTCCTGCGTCTCAAAAGCTTACTGGTCTTATCCTCTCCAAGCACTTATGGATTTTAAGACCATGTTGGTTCATGCACAGCTTTGTTCATTCAGACTATCCTTCCAAAATATCTCAGTCGGCAAAGCTTAAAGGATGCAATACAACCTACAAAAACTCCACAGGTCATATGCTTGAGGTCTAGTCTAGAAAGAATCCAAAGTGAAATGGTGGACGGTAGCAGATGTCTCAGCAGCCTGAAGTGTCCAGACCTCTTTGTGTTGATTGTATTTTATTTGACTCTTTGGTCTTGTATTGTCTATATAGGAGCTAAATAATCGCTGGAGATCACTACAGCAACTGGCTGAAGACAGAAGCAACATGCTGGGCAGCGCCCATGAGGTGCAACGCTTCCACAGGTACGAACCCAGGAAACATGAGCAATGTTCTATTCAGTCCATGAAAGGTTGTTCGGTGAGCAGGTAACACTTTCACGAACGGATCAGTTATGGCAGTTTGCTTTCCTGACTGCTGCATCATCATTGTCCTACGACAGCAGAAATAAACCTGACTTGTGTTTGTGCCTCCACAGGGATGCCGACGAAACTAAGGAGTGGATTGAGGAGAAGAACCAGGCACTAAACACTGACAACTACGGCCATGACCTGGCCAGTGTTCAAGCTCTGCAGCGTAAACACGAGGGCTTTGAGAGAGACCTGGCAGCTTTGGGCGATAAGGTCAGTGCAGCTTCAAACATCTACATTCAATAAAAGGAAGGCTCTGCGTTTTCCTTCAACTTCGTTTACCTCTCCCCTGCACAGGTGAACTCCCTTGGGGAGACAGCGGAGCGTCTGATTCAGTCCCACCCAGAGGCAGTGGATGACATCCAGGAGAAATGCACCGAGTTGAACACTGCCTGGAGCAGCTTGGTTGGACGTGCTGATCAGCGCAAAGACAAGCTTAGTAACTCCCACGACCTGCAGCGCTTCCTCTCAGACTTCAGGTCTGTAAATGCCTGCACCAGTTAGTTGTTAGGGTGAAGAATTAAAATCCAACATTGAATTACATGTCTTATTTTGGTGTCGCTTCCTATGTGCACGCAGGGATCTGATGTCCTGGATCAACGGCATCCGAGGGCTGGTCTCTTCAGAGGAGTTGGCCAAAGACGTGACAGGGGCCGAGGCCCTTCTAGAAAGACACCAGGTGCCAAAGGGTCTTTTTTTGTTTCTGTACAAAGTTCCAGTCGTCACTTTATCTTATTAAACTCCTCCATTTAATCCTTTTCCCTAATTCCAGGAACACCGCACAGAAATCGATGCTCGTGCTGGTACCTTCCAGGCCTTTGAGCATTTCGGTCAGCAGCTGCTGGCGCGTGGCCACTATGCCAGTCCGGACATTCAGCAGAAACTGGAGGCACTAGATCACGAGCGCGCCGACCTGGAAAAGGCCTGGGTGCAGCGCCGCATGATGTTGGACCAGTGCCTCGAGCTCCAGGTGTTGTGAAGCGATGAGCAGGTGGAATTCATTACGTCACCACTTGTCTGACCACTGACAGAGCGTCTTTCTGTCACAGCTGTTCAACAGGGACTGTGAGCAGGCAGAGAACTGGATGGCAGCTCGTGAAGCCTTTCTGGCCAGCGATGATAAAGGCGACTCTCTGGACAGCGTGGAGGCCTTGATCAAGAAGCATGAGGACTTTGACAAAGCAATTAATGTGCAGGTCAGATGGATCTTTGACTATCTCAAGACGATTGCATTCGATCTTTATTTTTGCAAGTAATCAAATGTTGTCCTGCTGTATAGGAGGAGAAGATCGCTGCCCTGCAGTCTTTTGCTGATCAGCTGATTGGAGCCGACCACTATGCAAAGTCTGACATCTCAAACCGCCGCAATGAAGTCCTTGACAGGTATGAACCACATTCTAAGGAATGTTTTTAAGATGGTTCTAATCTTAGAAGGAGAAGAAAAAAGAAGAAGAAACAAATGGTTCCAACTTATTATCTCAACTTTATATTTACAACTGCAAATTTATAATGTAGAACAAATAACATGTTTCCTGTTCACCAGTTTTATCCAAATAAGTTTAGTTTATTTCTCGCACATACTAAAATAAGTCCCGTGTACCAAAAGGTGGATAAAGATTGTATAATAAACTGTATTGTAACTTGAAAGGTGGCGCCGGCTAAAGGCCCAGATGATTGAGAAGCGTTCTAAGCTGGGTGAATCTCAGACCCTGCAGCAGTTCAGCCGGGATGTAGATGAGATCGAGGCATGGATCAGCGAGAAGCTCCAGACAGCGACTGATGAGTCCTACAAGGACCCCACTAACATTCAGGTAAACTCTGCTTTCTAGTAGCATCAGCAGATATACTTCAGCCAGTCCAGAGCAGAAGGGGCCGTCTTATTTCTTCTAAACAAAGAGCGAATAATGTTTACTGTAAAGGAAAAGAGCAGCTCAAAGCTAAGTCTAGGCCAGATGATCGAGCAGGAGACCTGCTGTGTGACGTTCTGATCTGTCTGTTTCTTCCTGAACTGTTTGACATTCTCTAAAGTCACGTTAAATCTTTCTCCCACTGTCTCATCTTTTTTATAGCTGTCCAAGCTGCTGGTAAGTTTTGAGTGTGTTGACTATTAACAGGTCGTCCTCCATGTGTCAGTGTCTTTGCTCTGTGTGTAGACGTGAGCGACTGTAGAACTAGTGTCCATCCATGTTGGGTTTGTTTCGCATCAACAGTGATAACACGCAGCTGCGTTTCTGTGAGTTTGTTAAAGTGGCCATATTAGTATGAGCATGTGTAAACTAACCCAGTATGATCTACTAAGTTCAGCATTTATCGAATCTGCATCATCTTCCTCCTCAGCTGAAGCTGTGTTTACTAGAACTTTTCATTTTGCCGTCCCAGAACATGGCAGCCCGTTACGCTTGGTTTAGACATCACTACCAGTGACGGGACATAAATTAGGCCACTTTACTTTATTTCTAGTTCAGTTCAGACTACGTTGGTAGGTTTTCATCTTAATCTTCTTTTGAGGCAGTCGAGTTCAATGGTCTGATTACTGACTCCCATGGTCAACCTGGTAAACCAGGTTAAGCTGCATAGTTGATGTGAAGCACACATCCTGAAGTTTGGCCCGTACGTCGACACCTTTCCACACTTCACAAGTCTGAGTCTAGGTCCCACAGAAGCTGTTGTGTGGAGTATATAAGTCAAAGTGTATCCATAAACGCCTTCCTCTGACACACGGTACAAGCATTTTTATTTCAGTTTTATTTATATAGCACCAATTCACAACATTGTTACCTGAAGGCACTTTACAAGGTAAAGTTTTACAGGAGTCAGAGATTTGGCTTCATTCATTTAGGCTGAAAAGCCTCATATATATTTTTTTTTCTAAATGTGGGGGGGGTATGGCCACTTTAATTGTTTGTTTTTTAATTTGTTTGCTTAATTCTGTGTTTCCATTTGTATTTGAGTTTAGTTCCTTTCTGTCATCAAAGGCTTCTAGTTGTTCTGTGCAGTTCCTGAATGAGGAATTCTCTTTAAACTTGCTTCTAATGTCAACACTCAACAAAACCTGGTAGTGAAATGTGGCTGACTGAGGAGTGTCTGGCTCACAGAGCAGCAAACTAATTCTGTAGCTGCTGGAAAGGCAGTGCAAATGCAGAAAGAAGCAACTTTGAAGCGAGTCTTTCTCCTGTAGGTTTTCTGTTGCAGATGTTGTCGTTTGCTGCCATTTGTCTTGTGTCTGACATAATCCCTGTCGTGTGTGTGATCCACCACATTGTTTGGTGTGAGTCTTCTAATGCTTGACGTGGGAACAGTGTAATGTCTTTGGCTGGCAGTGTTTAAGGGACGATATCTCATTTCAATGCAACCTCCCGTTTGTGTCTTCAGAGTAAGCATCAGAAACATCAGGCGTTTGAGGCCGAGCTTCACGCCAATGCCGACCGGATCCGCGGGGTCATCGATACTGGCAACGCCCTGATCCAGAGAGGAGCCTGTGCCGGCAGCGAGGATGCAGTGAAGGTAAGATTATCATGCATCTAGCTCAAATCAGAACAAAGTAAGGAAGGAATAAGGAAGCAGCATTAGGCAGCGGTGGAGGAGGACCCCAGTGTTTTAGCAAGATGCAAATCCATTCACCTTTTGCACCTCGTCTCCATCCAGTTCAGCTGCAGCGTGACCTTTAGCTCAGCTGGAACATGGTGATAGACTTCAGACGTTGTTTGTTGTAGTCAAAGGTCAAAGTGATTGAGTCATTGAGCAAAGTGTAGACTTTGGTGCCAACTGATCAGACGCACGTTTTGAAGGTTTAGATGATCTTCTTTTAATGCAGGAGGATGAAATGTGATTGGCATGTTTGTGCAGGCGCGGCTCAGTGCTTTGGATGAACAGTGGCAGTTCCTTGTTAACAAATCTGCTGAGAAGAGCCAGAAGCTGAAGGAAGCAAACAAACAGCAGAACTTCAACACCGGCATCAAGGACTTTGACTTCTGGCTCTCTGAGGTGAGCATCAAACCCAGACAATGTTACCTTCTGTTCCCTGGTGACAAAGGCTGACGGACGTGTCTTTTAATCAGGTGGAGGCGCTTCTTGCTTCTGAAGATTATGGTAAAGATCTGGCTTCAGTCAACAACCTGCTGAAGAAACACCAGCTGCTGGAGGCCGATATCTCTGCCCATGAAGTAAGTCATTCCTACAAAAGGCTCTGCAGGTTTGTATAGCGCTACTGTACAATAAACAGCAGCATTGACACAGAATGCCTTTACCTCACAGCCACCACCTGCAGTAGACAGTAATCAGTAACCATCCCTCTCCTTCCTGCAGGACCGTCTGAAGGATCTGAACGGCCAGGCCGACAGCCTGATGGCCAGCAACGCCTTTGACACCTCGCAGGTGAAGGAGAAGCGCGACGCTGTCAATGGCCGCTTCACTAAGATCAAGAACATGGCCGTGGGCCGCAGGGCCAAGCTCAACGAGTCCCATCGCCTGCATCAGTTTTTCAGGGACCTGGATGATGAAGAGTCTTGGATTAAGTAAGAGTGAATTCCCTTCTTTCCTTCTTTGTTTCGTGAGCTTAGACTCAGACAGTGTTTTGCCCAAACCCCATACAGAGAAAAGAAGTTGCTTGTGAGCTCGGAGGACTATGGACGTGATTTGACAGGTGTACAGAATCTGAGGAAGAAGCACAAGAGACTGGAGGCTGAGTTGGGAGCCCATGAACCAGCCATTCAGGTAGAGGAAAGCTTTCCTAAAGAACCCCAGTACTAGTACAGTTGTTTATGTGATGCTTTGTATGCAATAATCTGTGTCTTTGTCCAGTCGGTGCTGGACACTGGGAGAAAACTGTCTGATGACAACACCATTGGCCAGGAGGAGATCCAGCAGAGGCTTGCCCAGTTTGTCGACCACTGGAAAGAACTCAAAGACTTATCTGGAGCAAGGTAGGCATCGTCAGTGGTTCTCGGTCACACAGGCAGGTTACAGAGAGGCTGCAGGCACGATGTGTGGATGTGTGTTTGTTCACAGGGGACAGAGGCTGGAGGAGTCACTGGAATACCAGCAGTTTGTGGCAAATGTGGAGGAAGAGGAAGCATGGATTAATGAGAAGTTGAATCTAGTGGGTAGCGAGGACTATGGAGATACTCTAGCTGCTGTGCAGGTGTGTTTCACTCGGTTACATAACATGAAGTGAGTGTTAATTTCAGTAAGTACTGATTGGAGTGTCCTTCCTCACCATCAGGGCTTGTTGAAGAAGCATGAAGCCTTTGAGACGGACTTCACCGTTCACAGAGACCGAGTCAATGATGTGTGCACTAACGGGGAGGAACTGATCAAAAAGGTAAAGCAATGTTTCTAGGCAACTCAATAAAGGCTAAGTACAGATGTGTATCACAGTCTAGTTTGTGTCAAACAGAACAACCACCACGTAGACAACATTAGCGCAAAGATTTCGGCTCTGCGGGGCAAAGTGTCAGAGCTGGAGAGGGCGGCGGCTCAGAGGAAGGCCAAGCTGGACGAGAACTCCGCCTTCCTGCAGTTCAACTGGAAGGCCGACGTGGTGGAGTCCTGGATCGGTACGAGCACGAGTCTGTCCCACTGTGCAACACACACATACTGAGCACTGCTGACCACTCAGGGTTTGGATCGTCTCCCTAGTGGTGGGTTGGACTCGGCCCAAAACGATCTCTTGACATGGGAACCAGTTTGTCTGCTAGTGACTGTGTGCTTGCTAAGCTACGCTAACAGTATTCTGCTTTTAGAATCCAAGTTTATTTCTTAAGGTGTTACTGGTTTCTGGACCTGTTTTGTGGTTTGTGTTTAGGTGAGAAGGAAAACAGCCTGAAAACTGATGACTACGGCAGAGACCTGTCCTCCGTGCAGACCCTGCTCACCAAGCAGGTACAACATCCTGTCCTGTAAAATGCTACCCTGGTTCTGGTGCATGGTTTGCTGCTCTCTTTGACTCTTCTTTTCTGAATGCAGGAGACATTTGATGCCGGTCTTCAGGCCTTCCAACAAGAGGGCATCACAAACATCACGGCTCTGAAGGATCAGCTGCTGGCCGCCAAACACATCCAGTCGAAAGCTATCGAGGCTCGTCATGCTGCTCTGATGAAGCGCTGGAACCAGCTCCTGTCCAACTCCGCTGCTCGCAAGAAGAAGCTTCTGGAGGCTCAGGAGCATTTCAGAAAGGTCAGGGGCCTGAGGGCCGTGCTGCTGAGGATGCGTCCTTTGGGATGTGTATGAAATAACACAGTGCTTTCTGCCATAGGTGGAAGATCTGTTTTTGACCTTTGCCAAAAAAGCCTCAGCCTTCAACAGCTGGTTTGAGAACGCAGAGGAGGATCTTACAGACCCAGTGAGGTGCAACTCTCTGGAGGAGATCCGAGCACTTCGTGAAGCCCACGAGGCGTTTCGCTCCTCCCTTAGCTCGGCTCAGGCCGACTTCAACCAGCTGGCCGAACTGGACCAGCAGATTAAGAGCTACCAGGTGATGTCTAACCCCTACACCTGGTTCACCATGGAGGCCCTGGAGGAAACCTGGAGGAATCTGCAGAAGATCATCAAGGTCCCCACGTTTATGAATACTTGGATGAGTGTGTGCGCTGCAGTGTGATTCAGTCTGTTGTTCAATTCAGTGCACTTTACTTTGCTGCTTTGTTGCCTGTAGGAGCGAGAACTAGAGCTGCAGAAGGAGCAGAGGAGGCAGGAGGAAAACGACAAGCTGCGCCAGGAATTTGCTCAGCACGCCAACGCTTTCCACCAGTGGCTGCAGGAGACCAGGTTTGATAAGATTTTTATTGCTCAGCCTTCGTTAAAAGACACATTCCGACATTGTTACATTGTTAGAGATGGTCCAGGTTGTTGTGTGTTGTTACATCATTTTCTTAATGTGTCTTTCTCTCTCCCTCATCCCCATCTCCTCGGCTGCCTCCTCGCTGGTACAGGACCTACCTTCTGGACGGGTTAATATCACTTTTCTCTTTTCATATATCTGTGTGCCTGGTTGTGCTTGTGTGGTGGTAAATGCAGCCCAGGATGTGATGATAGTGAACTGGGTGTTGTGCAAACTGTACGTTTCCATTGTCTGTAGGATGATTCTTTTTCTCTCTCGTCTGATGTTTAACCTGTGGTCCTCCCTGTCCTAGCATAGCCTATCGAAGGGTTATCTGTGTCTATCAGTACCAAGTTGGTGATGATCTTTCTGGAAGGTCAACCTCTTAAAGCCTTGCTGTGTTTTAGTTTGTGCTTTTGCTTTGCTGAGCACATGTGTGGGTAGCTGCCTCAGCAATTTGCTCACCTCTCAGCTGGACTAACCTGTCAAAGCACCAGGCTGTGGTTACTGTGGGGACCGGCCCCATCCCTCAGCTCACCAATCAGTGTGCATGCACACACACACATTCTAAACGGCACAACAGTAGGATTTGAGTGTGTCTCTTGAGGATGCACCGTTCGTCTCCTCTAATCATGGTTTGCTGCAGTTTATTAGCCCTAACCTTGCATGGTTTGGGTTTCTGGTAGGTCTGTAGTGTGAATTCAGCTCCACTGTGTGGAGTAATTGTCATAGTGTTGACACTTAACACCTTAGCACCTAATCATATAGTAGAAATAGTTTGTGTAGGAATAGTAGATGTTGTCGTGAGAATAGGTCGGACTATAACATTTCTGTTGGTGCCAGGTCGTGTATGGTGGAGGAGTCCGGTACGTTGGAGTCACAGCTGGAGGCCACAAAGGTAAAGACCATTGTCGTAAATGGTTGACTGCTGGTGGACATCAGTTGAACAGATAAGGCCTTCAATGACGTGTGTGTGTGTGTGTGTGTGTACGTGTGTGTGTGTACGTGTACGTGTGTGTGTGTACGTGTGTGTGTGTGTGTACGTGTGTGTGTGTGTGTACGTGTGTGTGTGTACGTGTACATGCAGCGTAAGCACCAGGAGATCCGGGCCATGCGCAGCCAGCTGAAGAAGATCGAAGACTTAGGCGCTGCTATGGAGGAGGCACTGATCTTGGACAACAAGTACACAGAGCACAGCACAGTGGGCTTGGCCCAGCAGTGGGACCAACTGGACCAGCTGGGAATGAGAATGCAGCACAACCTGGAGCAGCAGATTCAGGCCAGGTACCGACACCGAAGCTGGAAGACGAGCCCGTGGTTAGTTGCGTTATGTTAACGCTGCCGTTGTCCTACAGAAACACGACCGGAGTGACTGAGGAGGCTCTGAAGGAGTTCAGCATGATGTTCAAGTGAGTAATGCTGATCCATATGATTGGTGAAAGTGGTTCTGTGTTGGACTCACGTCCTCTTGTGTCCTTGCAGGCACTTTGACAAGGAGAAGTCCGGTCGTCTGAACCACCAGGAGTTTAAGTCATGTCTGCGCTCCCTGGGCTACGACCTACCCATGGTGGAGGAAGGAGAACCGGATCCAGAGTTTGAAGCCATACTGGATACAGTGGACCCCAACAGGTGTGTTCCTGTTGAGAACGTGTAAAGGCCAGCGGGTTCTGGGTTCTCTTCTGATGCCTGGGCTCTGTCTGCAGGGATGGAAACGTGTCGCTGCAGGAGTACATGGCCTTCATGATCAGCCGTGAAACGGAGAACGTCAAGTCCAGCGAGGAGATCGAAAGCGCGTTCCGAGCTCTCAGCACCGAGAACAAACCCTACGTCACTAAAGAGGAGCTCTACCAGGTCTTACTCACCGATGACCCACATTCAGGTTCAGTGCCGTTGGCGCTCCTCGTCTAACTGTCTTGTCTCCTTTCAGAACCTGACCAAGGAGCAGGCCGACTACTGCCTCTCTCACATGAAACCCTACCTGGACAGCAAGGGCCGCGAGCTGCCGTCGGCGTTCGACTTCGTCGAGTTCACGCGTTCGCTCTTCGTCAACTAGTGGCACGTCTGCCAGTAAGCGAACGTTTGAGCACATGCTGACACTGCATGGTTGTTGCACTAGGAATACTCACTAACAGCTCTGTACTATCTATTTATCTCGCTCAGCCCTTAAATTGTGCTCCACCTAGTTTAGTGACTGTCTCGATTTAAATGTTTTAGCTTGTGCTTTAATAATTAGGACAACAGGACAAAGACCTTCTTACAAATTGCTGTGCTTTAATAAACGCTACTGGTTGGAACTGGAAGCCTCCTCACTCTTTATTTACACCTCAGTGTTCATCGCTGTAGAGCTGCTCTGTATCATTCTGCCACCTGATTCGCTATCTGCTCCAGCTGGCTGCTCTCTCTGGGGCTCTGCTCTGTTAAGTCTGTGCTCAGACGCCAAACCGTGACCGTTCCATTCATCCTCCCCACTGCCAAGAGGTTGGGATTGTGACGATTGAAGGCCAGACATGTCGCAGCTTGGCCCACGCCTTCCTGACTGATAGTGGCCACCGGCCTCAGGGACCTGCGGCCCAGGTCGAATATCTGCACCTCACCTGTGAAAGAAATGCGACACGTAGAGGATGCTTATCGTGGTCTCTGCTTCTTTCATCCACATGCAACCTCATGGATGCATCCTACAAACACTATTTTATACTTGTTTATAAGTAAGGCCCTAATGACTGTAACAAAGATCATCCCCACTGTTGATGTTTTACCTTCTCCTGTGGCGGCGGCAAACACTAGGGGCCTCGTGGGAGACCACTGCACCTGGAACACGTAGGAGTCTGAAACCCTGAGTGACACCAGAGGGCTGGGCTGCAGGAGCGAGTGCAGGTGGACCAGACCATCTGTCCCTGCACAGACAAAGAGGTTCCTGCAGACAAACGCCTTCAGTCAGGAGGAAGTCACTGCTGCGTTAGTGTGACAATGCGTCTCATCTGTCACCTATGGAAAGGGGAGCAGTCTACTGAATGGACAGGGCCACCGGCAGCTCTGAATGAAAACACTGCTGGGGCTCTCAGAGGAACACTCAGGCCCTCGAAGGAGGCGGCAGCGAGAGTTCTGGAGGAGAAGGAGCACCGCAGCAGCAGTCCGCCCTCAGAGCCAACCAGGAAGGTGTCATTGTCCCAGGGAGACAACGCCAGAGAGGTCACACCAACAACTCCGCTGCCTCGGGCCTGTGGGGAACAACACGAGTCCAGACCAAATACAGTGGACCAACATTAGATGGGAGGTTTTAGGCTTCAAACCTCTATTTAGTCAGAATCTGACCTCCATTTAGTTTAGTTTAATTTAGTTTTATTCCTCACCTTGAAGCTGCTGCTGCTGCTGTGTGGAACCTGCTGATGTACTAAAGCATAAGCAGCATTCAGGACCAGCCTGCCCTGATCAGAGTCCAGCATCCACAGCAACACCTGTCCTCCGGAGCTGGCACTCAGCACCCCAAACTCCCCTTTCTTCTGCAGGGGTACCCAGGCAACCTACACACACACACATAAACTTTAAATCAAGGACAACAAAAAGTGTCAAGCAGTTTCATAGAACCATATGAGAATCTTATGAGGGCGGGTCACATGGTTTTCAATGCAAAGCCCAAGACATATCAGCTCACCTCATACACAGGCTCCCTGTGACTGTCCATCGACATACCGGCTACAGCCAGAACAGGGTCCGGAGTCTGACTGGTGTCCCAGACCACCACCTCTCCACTGTAGAGGCCCCCTGCCCACAGGAACACAACCCACAGTGACCCTTGAGCTTAACATCACTGAAAAGAAACCCTTTCATTGCATCACACGAGGCTACAACCAAGTGAGACCAATTATCCTCAAGTGAAATAAATGTTGATTTAGAAAAAGTGATCACCGCTTGAACCGTTCCATCAACACTCAGTTCACAGGTGGTGGTTTAGTAGACAGACACAGAGCATACTGTACCTGCGATGAGGGCCGGCTGGCTCGGGTGACAGCATAGAGCCGTGACTGCCGTGTGAACATCTATGACCAGATCAGCTTGTTCGGGGTTCAGGCATCGACTGTCCACGTTCCACAGGCAAATGCACGATCTCTCTGTGCTCCAGGATCCATTGTCAATCCTGCTCCGAAAAGCAAAAAGCCCCACACTGAGCTTCTGAACAGCCACTTATCCAGGTAAATAGGTGAAAGTGGCCCATTGTGACCTCGATGCGATGAACCTACCGGCCGTATGCGCAGGTAATAACCGAGCCGGTACAACTCCAAGAAACACTGGTCACGTGGAGCCCCTGCTTCTGAACGTCAGGATGCTGCAGACTACATTGACATAAAACCTACAAGCACAGAAGTGATGATGTGTGTGATGGACGGTGCCCTGTACCCTGGAGAAAAGAGGAGAGGCTGCCTGCACGCGTACCCGCTGACTGGGATCAGCCCAGTTCACCTGGAAGCCACTGAAAGCGTGGCTCTTCGCATTCGTGGCCAGCTCTCTGATCACCGTGTCCTCCACCCTCCGCAGGAACTCCCTGAGGCCGGGCGCCGCCTCGTCGCTGGCCGCTTGGAAGAGCGGCTGCGCTGCCTGGTCTGCGGGCTCAGTCTGGGTCGAGCCGACGGTCCTGGACGTGGTCTGGACCTCGGCCTCCGCCCGGCGCACGTCCCTGGTCTGACAGCCTTTCTGGAACAAATGCATTACAGACATAAGCTTTAGTGTGTAAATGTTAGATGTAGGCCGGTCACAACTAGCTGCTTAGCCCATTGGCCTGTTGGTTACGAACACTACTAGCGAGCTAAGCTAACTACTGGTGGCGCATCCATCGCAGCTAGAGCTCCAACCAACGCACCGACGCCTGCTCCGACTGCTGGCTTCTCCTCCACAGTGACTGGATGCTCACTGGGTCCAGAACCTCGTCTGTAAACGTACTCATTAACGATTTGTATCAGACGAACTCTGTGTAGTGTCTGTAGTCCTAGTTAGATGGACGCTACAGCCATTTTCTGCGTTGCTAGGTTACCGACCGGAAGTCGCTTCACTCAAGCGTTTCCGAATGACGTTTAGTAAGACGCGGGGCTAAAGATGTCCGGGTTAATACGACACATCCACCACACGACGACCGATTGCCCTCCTGACGGACAGAACATCCATTAGATGCCGAGGTTTAGCAGACGGAGAAGTAATGCTGAGCTGATTAACCAATATTAGTGAAATACTCCAAACACCAACAGGATTCATAAACATATGCATCCTGTCTATTTATTGAAACGCTGCAGACTCCAGACAACTCCAGTGGTTTCACTCCCACCTTTAGTGTGAACCCAAGCTCATAATAACACCATTTTAAAAAATACATATATAAAAGAACCCTTCAAACTATTGTGGGTGCCTGAAAAACAATATCATTTATTCAGCACATGTCCAGAGCTGGTGTCGAAGCCCTTTGCCTCACCAGTCCTCCCAGTTAAGTGTACAGTAAAGGTTCTTACCAAGACACAAATATTGCCCAAAAACATTTACAACAGGTGAAATGATCAAGCTGGTGCTTTCAATCAGTTCCACTAGTACAGTAAGTCACAGAAAATGCAACTTCTAATAGACCTTAGTAGCCCGCACCACTGGATATATTACAGTATACATTTTATATAAAAGTGGATAAGGATCCTATGATTAAGTTATCACTGCACCATGGCTTATTTTATTGAACGCACAACTCAGAAACTTCATATCTTACATAGAAATTGCTATTGTACGTATTTAAAGTCTACGTAGGAGGACATGCAGAATGCTACAATACACTTTTCCTTTTCCATGTCTTCGTAGATGTAGAGAAACAAGGACAGGTGAGACAGTCCAGAGAGCCACCAGCAGCCCGTTCCAGCCGGTGTCAATGGGGCTGCTCCTCAGCGCGGACGGGCCTCGGGTGCGGAGGAAGAGGATGGACGGGCGGACAACACAGGATTTTTTTTCTTGTTCTTTTTTTTTAAACAAACCCCCCCCAAACACAAAAAAACCAAAATACTTTGTTCCCATGGGTTGCAGGATTTGCAGGATGATCACAGAGGGAGCACTGAGAATTGGTGTTTGCTAAAATGTTTAATCGTCTTCACCGTCGTCCTGGAAGACAAATAAGAAAACTTGCTTTTATTAGTCTGAACTAAAAGTATTACGATGAACTGTTTTAACAAATTCTCATCAACAATCGTCCAATAAGAAGAGTCTTTATTAAACTCAGATTAATACTCTGCTTTTGAATCCAAGCAGACAGTAAATATGCTGGTTTAGTATCCCTACCTCTCCATCTTCATCACCGTCCTCATCATCATCTTCACCTTCCTCTTCCTCCCCTTCATCAATATCTTCCAGACCCTCCTCCTCTTCATCATCATCATCGTCACCATCACCTTCTTCGTCCTCCATGTCAGGGACCTTGAAACGCATATTCTTGACATTAACCGGATGTCCAGTTTTTAAGCACAACAAATGCACAGGAACTATAAATAGAATCAGAACCTGTAATTTTCAAGTGGTACCACACACACACAGCCCCTTACCAGATAGTACTGCAGCGGGTTAGGCCAGATGTCATCCTTGATCACTTCTCCCAGCTCATCAGCTCCTGTATCCGAGTGGTCACTAAACCAGGTGAAGAAGCTCTCGGGCTCCTCATGCTGCCTTTTCTTTCCAGCTTTGTTTGGTGTCTGGCCCGTGCGCTTAGTCAGGTCCTGGGAGAATGTGTTCAAATTTATTAATATTTGAACTCCTATTATGTTGTGTTCTTGACTGTAACTTTATGAAACACAGCACCAACCTTTCCAGCTTTCCATTTGATTTCAGACGACTTGGAAACAGGATCTCCGCTTTCATTTACATTAAACTCTTTGGAGAGAGCTTTGTTCTCAAAGTACGGATTCTCATCAAAATACTGTGAAAAAGGAAACCCAAGCATGTCACACATGGGCTAAAATATGACATGTCATTTAGAATATATAAACAAAAGAGAACCAGGTAACTCACAAAATCTATTCTGTATCCAGATTTGATATCCTCAAACTCAGTGACCTCTACCCTTGACAAGTAATGAAGAGCCTCCTCATCCTCTTCCCCCAGAAGCGCTGAAACTACACAGACATCATTAGCTGCCATCACCACCCCCACCCCCACACACACCCACTAAAGAGAACAGCTCACCTTGTGGATGGTTGACAAATGTTGTGACCCAGAAATTGGGGATTTTGGCGATCAGTTCCGATCGCTTCTGAAAGAATGGCTGGCGTAATTTGTTGTACTTCTGCTCTACTTTTAAAATTTCTTCACTAGCCTGTTCGTTCAGCCTGAAGGGGAAAGAAAAAACAAAAGTGTATCACAATGTGTCCATACACCCACATTCCAGTCATCGCTAATTAAAAACATTGAACCCTACCTGTCGATTTCATTCTGTACTTCATCAATGTGTTCGATTGCTTCTTGCTGCTCCTTCTCTGAAATAGAAAAACAACTTTAAAGCGTGTGGATTTCAAAATAAAAGCGCCAACAACAACAAATAAGGCTGCTCAATTCAAGTAAGTAAATTAGTCAAATATGTAATAATAACCTCCAGCTACTACTCGAGACAGGATCATAGCAAGTTTTTCTGTTTTGTTTGTGAGATATGTGGAAGGAATCACGTATGCCTTCAAAGAAAGACTCAGAAACAAATGGAATTATAATTTCCCTTTGACCTACGGGGAATTCTGGTCAATACAACTTCCACCAGTTCGATTATTACACAAGGATCATGCTGTAGTTTACACAAAACTTGTCTTTGCAAACAGTAAATGCTTGGCCAAGTAAATAATTGGTTCACTTTACTGTTTACGAAAAGTCTTCCGTAAGTAACGCGTTATATCGGCGTATTTATTAGGAGACGATTGTATCAAAAAGCATCTTCTAAGAAATGAATAAAACACGCATGTGACTTAGATCGTCTCGCTCTACGGACGTTCAGGTGTCCCTCCGTGTCGGAGTGTGATTTGAGGCAGAGCCCTGCGCCTCCTGGAGTCTGGAGCTTCCTGTCGGGCTAAAGGCGGCCTGGTTTGAATGAGGTGTTTAACGGCGTCTGCTCCGCCAGACGCTCTTCATCGTGGTAACACGTGGTTGCAATATTACGTCATGGCGACCTTATAGTTTCTAAACAAAACGGTGCTTGTTTACATTTTGCCCAGACGCAAACCCGAACCCAAAATGTAAAGTTCGCCAGGTGGTTCCGTTAAACTGCACAACCGACCGCAACCTCATAGCGTAAACGACGCTGTGGCTAACGATATGAGCAAAATTTAATTACGAGGCTTCATTCACAAATATGCACAACTACGTGCGATTCGCGCTATACATCGACGCAGAGACTCTGTATAAAAGGACACTCGCACGTCGAGCCAAGATGCCGCTATGCAAAGCAAATATCGGCCTCCTTCGGGTGAATTAGCCGTTAGTAGCCAGCGTTATGTTAAGCTAATAGCTAGCTAAATTGTTAGCCTATGCTAGCACTGCCGATCAGCCCTGCACAACAGCATTTCAATCATGCTACCTTACATGACTATTTGGTTCTCATCACACAAAAGAATTGAAAAACAAGCATCAATAAACATAACATGACGAAAAACAAATAAAAATGGCGCTGTACAGGATAACCGCCATTCCTTAATGTTACCAGAGGTCTCGTCCGCAACGTCGTGATTTGAATTCTCCTTCCTACTAACTTTCGCCGTTGAGGCTGACATGGTGCGAGTGTGGCGCAGCTCTTTTATCTTCAGGCGTAAATCCCCGCGTGTAGAACTGCTCTCTGAAGGACAAAAGTTACTTCCCACTAACAGTGCGCGAAGCCCACGATAAGAAGCAGCGAGCACAGCTTCACGCTTGTTTTTTTGCGCCTCCCGGTTGATGAACACGTTTGCGGAGCTCTACCGCCCCCAACCGGCGGGAGTGCGACGCGACACAGCGGCTCCAGCCTGTGGGAGGATGGTGTGACCCCTGAGGGTCCCTGTTCATTTCATTACCCGGGGACGCCAGTAGTTTTGATTCACTGACTTAGATAACTCATATTCAACAGTAAAATAATACACGGGCATATATTTTAATAAGCACACTAAAATGTTGTGTAGAGTAAATCATCTCACTGATAAAGACCAGAGGACATTGTTTAATTGGCAGACAGGCAGGACAACAACGAGTACGTGTTAAAAGGTTTAAACAGAGGCTTTCTTTCAGAAAGAGTGTTCAGCCTAAATTAATTAAACAACTGTTTCAAAACAACCATGCAAATTAACCTATTAATAATAAATATGATGCATTAATATATCTTTTTTTAATTTATGGAGATAATTCTTTCAGACAACATCAGGCCTAATCAAACATCAAATATTTATTGATTAATTAATCTGTTGTTCCATCATACACAATAATTGCACAGGAAGGAAAATAAATAAAAACTGATTATTAACTAATGATCTGTACAAATCCATGCTGTAAAAATACACTGACACTGACACACACAGATGCAGAGGCGAAAGACCAGTAATACAAAAGATAAACATGATGACACCAATCTGAAAGCCAGAAACCCAGAGTGGCAGCTAGAGTTAATACCTGGCACGTTTTTGTGTTCAGGATTAAACGCTACAGTTGAGTTTTAATGGTAAGTTTTAAGTTTTGACTGCAGGAGCTGAGCTAGAAACTGAAAGATCGAACAAAAACACGCTGCTTTGCCTAACTTTTTGTCACATGTATGAACACAAAGTTTTAAAACAAATTGGAACTGCGGAAAAATAAAATAAACAGTTAATATTCTTATTATTGTTGCTGCAAGACTTAAATAAAACAGAAACAACTATCATGAAATATCGCCCCGTTAAGAAACACATTAAGACGTTAAAGGCAGCTCAATTCCTTTCATCAACGCGTGTGCGCGCGCGCGCGCCAGCGGACCGACGGTTCAACCTGAACAGGTGCGTTGAAAACTCGAACGTGATTGGCTGCTGCCCCTCTCGACCTTTACCGACGGCTGATCACTGCTGCGACGGTTTCGCCTCAACGCTCCGCTCCACTCCGCTCCACTCAGTTCAAACCTCCACCGTCGTTTGTTTCCACCATGAGGAGTCGATCTGTGGCGATCCCGCCAACAGCTTGAGCTCGACGCGCGGGATTCGACGAGCTGCCGCCGCGTCGCTTCGTCCAGCGGGAGCGGCGCTTCCGGACCCGCGGCCGAGGCGGACGTTGATTCGTGTGGACGTCCAGCACCGACGGCTGGCGGCCACCATGTCAGGTCAAACGTTGCAGGTAAACGGAATAAGCAGCACTTTTTAACATCACGTTGAGTTCCGGTGAGGGAGAGATTCACCGGCAGCTTGATGACGCTGAAGTCAGTGAATCACGGCTTGTTTCTTCTGGATTTTCTTGTTTGTCTTGTTTGTATCTCCTCGTCGCGCATCAGTATTCGTGGTAGTAAATTAAATATCTAATCAGTTTAATGTGTTTGCTGTTATTGTTGCATGTGGTTGAACCCACACTGTGTCCAGTTACGTTGAACCAACGAGTGTTCAGTCTAATTCAAAGCGTCCTGAACTTTCCCATTAGGAAATGACGTGACGACAGGCGTAGTTTTTAAACAAAATGAAATAAATGAGAACTAGATTGAAAACATATTCCCACACACTGACTCAGTGAGGCTGGTTCTTATTTCAGCGGACTCTGTGGGATAAAGCACCTAAAAGATCCTGACCTCAGTGGAAAAACAGCATCTCACTGGTTGAACTGGTCTCAAAGGGGGGGAGTGGTGAAATGGTACGGATCACTTAGATTTATGTTATCTTATATTTAAATTCCTCGTGTAACTAAACCGTGAGAACGAATGAATCTATGAATCCATGCCCACATTATGTGAGCTTTAAATTCTAACAGATAAACAGATTCACGGTGAACCGTCTCTGACTGGAAGGTTCTGAACCTGATCCTAAAGTAGAACCTGACCAGAACCGTTCCTTCTATTATAAGCCGGTCACTGGTTTCTGTTGCACAAATCACCGCGTCAGGCAACGGCGTCGTTTGTCCTCCAGGGTCTGGACGAGGGGGACATCCTCGACCCGGCCTTTCAGATGCATCTGGAGAGCGCTCGGTCCCTGCTGCGGCAGGAGATCCAGCGCGAGCTGAAGATCAAGGAAGCGGCGGAGCGCATGCGACGAGCCGTCACCAACCGCAAGAGCGCCGCCGACGTGGACGAGCAGCTGAAGGCGTCGAGCCGGAAGCTGGACAAGCTGCACTGGGAGCTGCAGGAGCTCAACGCCAGGTCCATGACCGCCGAGAAGGAGGCCACGTGTGCCGGTGCGCTCAGGGAGGAGCCAAAGGAGTGTGTCAGGTTTTTATCCGGTTGTGTTGGTATTAATATTCATGCGGCGGCACCTCGTGGTTCTTGTGACGCAGGCGGCTCGAAGGAAGGCGACAAGCAGTCGTCGGAGTCGCGTCACTGGGAGGACGCGACGTCGCCGCTGACCGGTCGCGTCCGGACCCTGAAGAAGCAGCTGACGATGGAGACCAAGGTTAAACAGGGAGCGGAGAACATGATCCAGACCTACACCAACAGCTCCATCAAGGTACCAGCAGAGCCGACAGAGCGCGTGGCTGGGCCGTCGGGGGTTCTGGTGACCCTCCCTCCGTGTGCTTCTCCAGGACAGGAAGATGCTGTCTGTGGCCCAGCAGATGTTGCAGGACAGTCGCACCAAGATCGAGCTGCTGCGGATGCAGATCATCAAAGTCAGTCAGGTCCGACACAGAGAGTGGAGCCAGGCTGGTGAGTGACGCACACCAACACACACTAGAGGCCACGCGCCGGCGCTGACCCGGCTTCAGCGAAGGGAGCGCTTGTTTAAGCTCCCTTTCATTCTATTGGGTCAGTCCTCCACCCACAGGAAACGGGTCTAGATTCAGAACCACGACAACCTGAGCTGGTTTGACAGAGTCTTAATAAAACATCAGAAGCTGCTGCTTTGTGAGACGTCTGACTCCGACTGTGTCTCATATATGGAAAGATTGAAATTTACACAAATTTTCAAGTTGGTGAAATGAAAGAATAAAACAAATTGACATTTTAAAAGAAGAAAGTAGAATTTCACACAGCAATACAGATAATTGTTGTTCTCCTTATGTCAGTCAAATGTCTTCTATGTGTCTGTTTCACACATCAGGACCTTCTTATTAATGAACTGTTTCACCCATTATATTATTGGATTATATTATTATTCACACACTGATCGCCATCACGTTACGGCCCAACCCACCGCCCCGCGTCTTGTTTCTGTCTGTTGTTTTTTCCTCCTCGGTCCTCAAACCGACCAGTTGCACCAGTTTGTCCAGCTGCCTCGTGTTCGTACCTCCTCAGGAGGCTGCAGCGTTAAACAGACGCGTGATGCAGGAGGTTCGAGGCATCACCTCTGCTGCACCACAGCTGCTGACTGGATGTAGAGGGTGGACCTTGTCCAAACACCATCCCTCCAGGATCACTGTTGGATGATGGTGCACTTGAAGAATCGAACAACATAGTCGGTGCATAATGTGCAGGAGGGAAACTCCCTCATTAACCTCAGACATCATCACACGCTTTTAGCCGATCGGTCTTGTTGAAGTTGGTTTGACAGAATGACTCCCGGTGATCCTGATCCCGTGAACCACTCAGAAATGACTCATTAAAGTGACCTGTGCCTCCAGGCCAGCCTGTGGAGATGATCAGTCCCCTGGAGCTGCGAGTGGCTGAACTCATGCACCACATGAAGATCGAGTCGGCCGTGGCCGAAGGCGCTAAGAACGTGGTGAAGCAGCTGAGTCGGTCCAACGTCCAGGACCGACGCATCCTGGCAGAGGTAGAAGCTCCGAGCCACATGTTGCTCTGTCACTTCTAAAGCGACGTACAAACCTGTTTATTACTGTTCAGACACATCGTTGTTATTGTGGATTTGGCAACAATGTAAACCTAATCCACAAGCCTCCGCCGGGAACAAAGCATCTGCCAAATGACTGTGCAGCACAAAGACCCGAACTAAACGGACCGGTTGCGTCCCTCAGGCCCAGGCCCGGATGCAGGAGTCCACCCTGAAGGTGAACCTGCTGCGCCTCTCGCTGGAGAGGCGTCTGAACGAGCTCCCTCAGGACCACGCCAAGCGGGCGCCCATCAGAGAGGCCCTGACGGCGGCCGCCTCCCCCGCGTACGGCACGCCGAGGAAGAGGGCGGGCGCGGCGGCCGCCTGCCCCGCCTCCTTCTTCAAGCCGGCCAGTCTGACAGGTGCTGACAGCGCACGCCGCCCGGCCCACCGTGAAGCCAGAACTGAGCTCTGCGCCGCTTCTTCCCAGGGCGCCTGGAGGTGTGTTTGATGGGCTGCCAGGACCTGCTGGAGGCACCCCCCGGCGCCGCGCCCGCCGCGTCGGCCCGGACGGGGAGCCTCTCGGAGGCCAAGTCCCTGAGGGCGCGGGCCGGGCTGTCGGGACGCAGCGGCAGCAGCCGCACGGCCAGCGACCCGACCTGTGAGTCCCTCGTGCTGCAGGCATCTTCACATTCACGTGGTGGTTCTGTCTTCTCATTGGGGTTAATGGCTTCTCCTCCTCCTCCTCAGCGGAGATCCGAGCTGTGCTGAAGGTGGACAACAGGATAGTGGGACACACGCACTGGAGACAGCTGGGCAAAGACGCCTGGGGCCAGAGCTTCAGCATCGACCTGGAACGGGTCAGTGGCTTCCACCGGGACAGTGGGCGGGAGCTGGATGAAGCCAGAACCACTGTGGGATGAATGAAGTCCTGTCTCACCTTAGTCCAGGGAGCTGGAAGTGGCCGTCTACTGGAGGGACTGGCGGACGCTGTGTGGAGTCAAGTTCCTGCGGCTGGAGGACTTTCTGGACAACCAGCACCATGGCCTGTGTCTGCAGCTGGAGCCTCAGGGCATCCTGTTCATCGAGGTCGGCAGCCTCCTTCCATTCGCGCAGGTCAAACCGCGGTTGTTTATAGTCCAAAGCTGCAAATGAGCCAGGTCTCTGCTTCCAGGTCACGTTCATCAATCCTGTCATCGAGCGCTGCTCCAAACTGCAGAGGCAACGGAGAATTTTCCCTAAAGAAAAAGGTGAGGGCGCGTTCTTTCACACAGCATTAGCTTCTGCTGGCATCTGTTTTGTAGGACACTGGATTGTGGGTCTTTGTCTTCTGCGGCTCGTTGCATCATATACTCTGTTTGACCTCAGGGAAGGACTTTCTGCGTGCGGCTCAGATGAACATAAACTTTGCCACTTGGGGCCGTTTGATGATGAGCATCCTGCCTCCGTGCAGCTCCCTGGAGCCCATGAGCCCTCCATTAGGCCCCGGCGCTGAACCCACACCCTGCATCACTTCACCAGCACAGTACGACGCCAACGCGCTCACATCACTGGCTGGTCTCATGGTTCCTCTCATGTTTTTTTTGCACCCTGTTTCAGTGAATCTGTTGTAACGAGTCTGGATTTTTCAAAAGAAGAATCTCCACATCGCATCAGAAGAGAAGACTCTCCACGGGTGAGGAAGTCGGATATTAGACGACGTCCAGACAAAAAGTTGAGCATCTTCTGTTTTTCACCCGCCCACTGACGTGTTGTTGTCGTTTGTTTGGTGAAATAACAGATTCCTAATGAAACCAGGAGCCCGGCGCCGTGGAGACAGCCCTCGGTCCAGCTGAGGCCGCAGTAAATCCTTCTGTTGTGTTTGTATCATGAGGACCATGTGGTTCCTTCATTGATAAACAGTTGTGCCTCTTCTGTTGTTGTGTAGCAAAGTGTTAAAGATGGAGGACTTCAACTGTATCTCGGTCCTTGGTAGAGGTCACTTTGGAAAGGTACCAGCTTCACTTCACATCACTACAGATCTCCTGCTTCTAGAAACGGGCCACATGCCATAGATGCGACAGTTTCACATTGCTCTCGTGGTCTGAGCCTAGGTGCTGTTGGCAGAGCACAAGAAGTCGAGCCAGCTCTTTGCCATCAAAGCCCTGAAAAAAGGAGACATCGTGACCCGTGATGAAGTGGACAGGTAACGGCTGCCTGGGGGTCAATCACGTGCCCCGAAGCGCTTCTTCTGAGACAGCTGGTGTCGATGAGGGATCACATCACTGCTCCCTTGGAATTTATTATACTGCCGCTGACTGTTCTGTTCAGCCTCATGTGTGAGAAGAGGATCTTCGAGGTGATCAACGCCTCCCGCCACCCGTTCCTGGTCAACCTGCACGGCTGCTTCCAGACGGCAGACCACGTGTGCTTCGTGATGGCCTACTCCCCGGGAGGGGACCTCATGACGCACATCCACACCAGCATCTTCACTGAGAAACAGGCCAGGTGAGCAAACGTGTGGCGTTGGGCGGCTGCATCTGCTGCATCTGCTGCATCTGCTGCATCTGCTGCATCTGCTGCATCTGCTCTACTTTCAGGTTTTATTCCTCGTGCGTGCTGCTGGGTCTGGAGTTTCTCCACCAGAACCGGATCGTGTACAGGTGAGTGGTCCTGTTGCTCAGATGTGGCTGCGTGTCAGAAGCCTGGAGTCTGATTCTGTCTGTCTGTCTGTCTGTCTGTCTGTCAGGGATCTGAAGTTGGATAATTTACTGATGGATGCAGACGGCTTTGTCAGAATAGCAGACTTCGGTCTGTGTAAAGAAGGTAACGGCATTTAATGTCCAGTTCCAGTCATCATGAATCGCTGACTTGCTGACTGTCTGTCTGCCTGTCTGTCTGCCTGTCTGTCTGTAGGCATGGGCCACGGGGATCGCACCTCCACGTTCTGTGGCACGCCCGAGTTTCTGGCTCCAGAGGTTCTGACCGATAGTAACTACACCCGCAGTGTGGACTGGTGGGGTTTGGGGGTCCTCATCTACGAAATGTTGGTGGGCGAGGTCAGTACTAAGCTGCTCCCTCACTCTTACAGCTACAGGCGTCTCACATTTAGCTTGTGTTGAGCGTCTCATTGGCAAAATGCTCCGGTCAAACACATTTAGTGAAGATTTACTGGTAAGGTTTATTTTTTTTATAAGCTTGTATCCTGTTGTAGTACAGATGGGACCATCTTCATGACTTAAAATGAGATGAAACTCAGTTAAACTAGTTAGTGAGCACAGCACTGCTGCGGTACGAGTCCAGTGCCTTGCTCCTTGGTTTGATTCCAGCCTGCTGCTCTTCCTCCTCAGTCCCCCTTCCCTGGTGACGATGAGGAGGAGGTGTTTGACAGCATTGTCAACGACGAGGTGCACTACCCTCGCTTCCTGTCTCCTGAGTCTGTGCTCCTGGTTCAGAAGGTTGGTGTCGCCTCCAGAGTTTCACGGCTCACGTCTTATTGCTCTGACCTGCTCTTTGTGTCGCTGCGTTTCAGCTGCTGCAGAAAAATCCTGAGATGAGACTCGGCGCAGGAAGAGAAGATGCTTCCGAGATCAAAAGACACAAGTTCTTCCAGGTTATTTGGTTGCAGTAGTATGTGTGTATATAGATCCATCCATAT
The DNA here is from genome assembly GCF_900634795.4 of Betta splendens. NCBI lineage: Eukaryota > Metazoa > Chordata > Actinopteri > Anabantiformes > Osphronemidae > Betta > Betta splendens. Next base: position 11,816,454 of record NC_040892.2, on the reverse strand, counting down.
AGACAGACTCCTGGGTCCTGGTTCAGACTGAATCCGTCTGCTCTGCCAGGCCCAGGTTGTTGTCGTGAAGCAGAACCTTGTAGTAGATTTCGTCTCGATGCTGGTTAGCGGAGGCAGGTCACTGCCCTCAGCGACGGCTCCCATTAAAGAGGCTGTGTGTGTGAACAGGGGACGGACTGGGACGCTCTGCTGGCCAAGAAGGTGAAGCCGCCGTTCCTGCCGGTCATCAGGGCTCCTCAGGACGTCAGCAACTTCGACAGAGAGTTCACCCACCTCCAGCCAGTCCTCACCCTCCCACGAACGCCCTGTGTCCTCACCGCAGAGCAGCAGGACATCTTCTCCGACTTCGACTTCTCCATCATAAGTTGACGGAGGGAACGCGCGATGGTTCGGACCTGCTTCAAACTCTCCTCCTGTCCATCCAGGCTTCATCAAGCAACAGGCCACACTGTAAATATTATTTTTAGTGAATAAATCTTTGTCAACTATTATATAGTTACTTGAATGGATGTTTGATTGAACACCTTCAAAAGTTTTAATAATAATGTGTCACCTAGAGGTAATGACCAGTGTGTATGTCCTGAAGTGAAGTAAAGATTAATTAATAAATGTGTATCTGCTGGACACTAATTAAGCAAGAAACATTTATTTATTTATTTATTCATGTACACAACGTTTCATAGAAAACCAGGACAGTATTGCATATCATTAATTAAAGTACACAACAGGAATGAAAGTGGAGGAAACCTGCTCCAATGAATCACTAACAAACACCACATTTATTGCTCTTCTGTTACTATTGCACAAGGAAAGGTTCAAATGGAAGCAACGGTTTGTGATCAAGGCTTAAACGCTTGTCTACTGTTTCTCACTAACTTCACTCATTTTGTACAAAGCTTTAAACAGGATTTTCAGGCCCTTCGACTTAAAGGACACAGCCGCTTAGTTCACAACCTGGATGATGGAGAACCTCTTAACACGTTGAGATGAAATAATACAGAATATAAAATAGCTTTAATGCTGCTGTTCTGTACACCATGAATGGGTTAAATGCTAGAAACTACAGGTTTCACACTTCAATATATCAAACTGAGGTTTGCAAAAAAAAATAAGACACTTCCTGACAGCTGCCTTTTAAAGACGTGCTGCTAAAGCAGGTGGACCCTGTAAAACCTCCTGATAGAGACCAAGAGACAAAGCCTTTAGAAGTCAGGATGATGAGCGGTAGCTCTGGATTGTCTTCACGTGCACCGACAGTATAACAAGTCTTTTTCACTGGTGGAATATAGAACACATCAGGGGACAGTCCATGAACCATGACCATGTCTCTGTGTCTATCTCCCCGCCTGCAGCGTGACCCCAGGCCAAACCCCGAGAGGAGACGGTAAAGGACAGCCCACAAAGGGAGAACAGTAGGTAGATGGTGTAAATGCCAGCAGCCACATAAGTGTTCCCATTACCTGAAACAGTTTAAACGTAACCGTCTGTACCAGTTCAACTGTTTCTGCAACCATTATTAACCCACGGACAGGATGCTGTGTGTCAGACTGAGGCTCCTAAAGTGCAGGTTGTGGACGGACCAGGAGGTAAAGCCTTCACCCTTCCCTCGCATGGAGGTCCTAGGAGTCCTCCACTAATGTACGACTTATCACAGGGGATCTCCTTAAAGGTCTTTTATGATGTTGCAGCTCTGTGTGGAGGTAGACACAATCTACGGGTTTCCCCCAAATACAAATACTTCTCAGATGGCGGGTTCCACGGTGCAGTAACCCAATCACCGGGGGGTCCCTGTTGCCCTGCTCCCGATCATGACCTGTGTCTTCCATGTACTCAGCCTGGACCAGCCTCAGGATCAGACGAAGGTTGGCGAAGAGCCTGCCCCTAGCTAAACAGTACAACCACCATAACAGTAACAGCCAATAATAGTAATAATAATATTAAGAATAGCAATAACAATAATCATAGTAAGAATGCAGAGCTAACATAATGCATATGAAAAGGTCCAGATACGCAATAATGCTATGATTCAGTGACTCCTACCACACTGAAACAGGAGGACACGACTGCCCTCCTACACTGGGACAGCAAACAGCAAGAGGAGACCCCTGGCCCCAAAGTCAGGGAGCCAGAGCCAGAGGGAACAGAAGTGGCCACAGAGAACATTCATGAGGAGCCCTTAAGGTGGACCCCCATCAGGGATGGAGCAGGCCGAGAGGAGAAGGCACAGGAAGAGACCAGCAGGAAAGAAGAAGAAGAGAGAGCTCCACAGACACACATGGCTATCCGCCCCCATCCCCATCCCCATCCCTCCACACATCTACATGGAGGCTGCCTGGACTGACCCCAGAGCAGCCTGGCCTTCTCTCACTCTGACTAGGCAGAACACACGTGGAGAAGTGAAGCTGTTCTGACACCACACTTTGTGTATGTGACGCGCCAAAGCTTCCTCCTCTCTTTACTTTCTGTATAGTAAACTCAGACTAGCACCATGTGTGAATTCCACACACACATACTGTACGTTTCCATTTAAAGCAGCTTCACTCTGTCACTGATCACCTGCTTCTAGGATACTACATTGAGAATATTCATGCATTTGATCCAGGGAAAAAGGTTCATTTACAAACATTACAGTTTGATAAAAATCTAGTTGTCTCTCACTTTGTCCACTACGCAGAAATAACAGGCTTCATATTTGTGACTTTTTTGTATAAACACTTTTCATGGGCGACATACAGTATAAAGGAAATTAGGCAGGCATATAATTCATGCTTGCTTTCACTTGCTGGTATGTAATTACTCATGGAATTATTCGGTGCAGACAACTAAAGTTAGAGATAAGGTAAGTTGTGGGAACCTGGCTGAACAGTGTTTGTATAAATGCATTGTCTCTAAATGCAGAGAAGTTGATCCTTATCTTCTAGACTTGGCTGCTGTCCTCCCTGAAGTACACCTGCTCCCACACTACCGTGCCCCAAACGCAGAAGAAACTCCAAAGGTTGTGGAGCGTGCCGCGGTCAAACGGGTTTTCATCGGCCCCGCAGTGTTTGAGGTAGGAGATGCGGTGGCGCGACATGAACTCCCAGGTGGTGGTGTTGAGGGAGACCAGGTAGAGGTGGGAGCCGAGCAGGAGGAGCACGATGAGCAACAGCAGAGCCACCAGCGTGGCCACAGCCAGCAGCACGCCGTTGGTGCGCAGCCACAGCTGCCACGTGGACGCGTAGCTGAAACCCGTCCTGAGACAAACACAAGGACAGAGCCTCAGTCGCCGAGGTGCAAACAGGCAGGAGAGCGGGCGGGTGAAGGGTCAACTAACCAGGATATGTGAAGCCCCCACAGCAGCGCCAGCAGCTGGACGGCCAGGTAGAGCACGAACCAGCGGTGGTTCCTCTCACCAACACAGTTCTCTATCCAGGGACAATGATGGTCGTAGCGCCGGACACAGTGCTGACATGTCTGGCAGTGCTTGGATCTCATTGGCTGCTGCTTGGAATAAAGCAAAGGAAACATAAAAAGCCATCAGGAAGCAGGAGGTTGGTAACAGTGAACAACTCTCATTCTTACATCAATTTTCTGTCACAGATATTAAAGATTTCTTAATGAACAAGAAGAAAATGTGGTGAGAATCTGGACCCTGTCCTCATACTGAAACGACGCCCATGAGCCTTTAGGCAGCGTACCTGCAACAGACAGTGGCCACAGCGACGCTGCCTCAGGGATTTGGTGGGAGGTGGGATCATGTCCTGCTGCTCCTCCGTCACTCCCAGCGTCAGCTAGAACAACACAGGAGACAAACTGGTCACAAAAGTCGCTGTTCAGTTCCTAGTTGAGCTAAAGGTCACGTGTTTCCCAATCCATTTAGTTTAGAATAAATTCACAGCTTGCAGTCTGACAAAACATTGTGAAGCTCTATATGAGAACTTAACACAGAGACAAGGAGCCAGCTGGGATCAGTACGAACATCATCACCCTGAAGGCCTAAAAGTCACAGCTGGGGCTGCCAGTTAGCTTGTTAGCATGTTAGCACGCTCTATCCTCAAACAACAAGCAGAGATTTACCATGCTAAGAGCAATCGGGGAAGAGTACTGAGAGTCTGAACTGTAATCATGGAGAAATAATTTGAGCGTTAAAGGTTACGTTACTGGTCAGGATGCTGGGAGGTGGGTGGAGGTGGGTGAGAGGAGGTTCCTGGCTCTCACCCACTGGAGGACTCACTGTCTGCTCTGGAGAGCAGCTTCAGTAACAGACTGATCCATCCTCGCTGTGTGAAGGAGAGATATTGCAGATCTTTCCTACCTGCTGCTATCAGACTGTATAATCAGAACTGCTAACTACCTCCCACTACATTTAATCACCCACTGCATCATTGATTCTGTAGTAATCTCCTCTGTACAATATTTGTGTAAATTTTGTGCATTATTATATATCTATTCTATATTTACACAATGTGCTACAATGATTCTGGATTCTGGGAAGATTAGTGACCACTGGAATAATATGCATACTAATGAATAAAAAAAACAGATCTGACATGTGTGATATAGGAACAAAGCCTGGGATCATAAATTACCTGTAGATCACTGTCATCAGACAAAATGAAGCCTGGGTCCATCAGAGAAACAGCAAAGTATAGCAGCACAGAAACCAGCACCAGCAAGACGAAGCATACGGGCTGGACGAACTGGCCCGTTTCCTCCTGCTTCCTCAGATCTTTCACCAGCACACACACACACACACACACACACACACACACACACACACACACACACACACACACACACACACACACACACACACAGGGTTTAATGCAGGAAGGCACACGCAGGACCTACGTAAAATTTAGTCAGTCAAATCTTGAAGTTGGAGCTTTCATTCTTAGTCAGTATTTATAGCAACACCAGCACCAATCAGCTGATTATTTCTCGCATTGTCTATTAAATTCAAGCTACAGTCTTACATAAGGTACATAACGTTATTTAATGTATGGATATGTGAGACAGTTAAGCGGCAGCTTACCTGTGTCATGCAGGAACAGTATTAACGTTATGACCCATGTTAGAATCACATGAGCGGTTCTAACAAGGAAACCTGAGCCAAAGACATTTTTGAACATGGTCCTAGCATATTAGAGCGTACAGCCTTCAGATGAACATAACGGAGCCTAGCATACACAAACACACGCCACTAACCTACGTACTTCACTGCGTTCCTTCATAACTAACATTAGCCAGCGTTAACGGGAATGTCGTCAGAGAATTAACGTTAGCGTTAACTGTTATCTGAGCCCCTCTGCAACAGCCCACGGCACATATGTCTTCTAGATCAAACATTAACTCAAAAGCGATTTTGTATGTTCTCGTATTATTCAGTCTACAATAAGTTGACAGAATCATCACGCATTTGTAAACCCCCACTTCGTTGTGTGGTATTTATTTTTCTAGACGTCGCTATACACTCCGGGCTGTGATTGGCTGTCGTCTGTCACGTGACAGTCCAGGATAGCGACACGGGAGGGACAATAAGAACGAACCCTGTCCCGACCACACAACAATGGCGTATACTGGATTTAAAATTATGCAGTTCATACATATTTTATCTAGTGCGTCGGTGCAATGTAACACCAGTTCTGACAAGTTCTACTTCTACCAGACACATTTTCATTTTTATTAAAACTACACCAAGCTAAAGCAGGCGTCAGCAGCAGGGGACGAGGGCAAAACGGTGCGACCAATCAGATCTTAGATCAAACGCGCGCCACTCATCTGATGAAGTCAAGAGGAGTAGGACCTGGCTGCAGACGAGATGGGGGGCCAAGATGGCGGACAATTGTCCAAAACATGACATACCAACTGTTCTAAAGCAGCATGCCATGATTTCAGGTCGAGTTGTTTATGAAAATTAATGTTACCTCATTAAGAAAGCCACCTTTATTGGTATATTGTATTAAAATAGTGGGCCACAGGTGACAGTTCTACACAGTGCATCTGTTTGCTGGAGCTACCTGGACAGGTGGGGAATCGTTTCCACTGTAGGAGAAAGTTAAAGTTCAGCTGCAATGAGGCGCATGTCCTCCTTTATTAGAGGAATGATGAATGAGGATGATGAGTAGAAAGGTCTATTTCCACTAAACAGCATTTTCTCTTCAGAGTTTTATTTCAGTTGTTACTGATGAAAACACATTTCCCCGTAACATCCAATAAGTACAATAACATACAATTATCCTTGAGCAGTGGAAGACTAGATGGAATAGAATAAATTTACTGGCACGGTTTGAGGTAAATGCCCAAAAGCTGATGCTGGTCATTGTTTCAGGTCATAATTTGTGTTTCTTCCTTAAAAGAGAGAATCTGAGATAATAAAACAGCAGTTTCATATGGCTTTTTGGTTTATCACCACACAGATATGCTCCAGACTGTTCTTCATGCTGTGCTTCATCTGCTGGACCCTCAGCATTAGTGAGCCTGCAGCTCCGCGGCCCTCTTCCTGTCCAGAATGAAGGGAGTGCACAGCGTCTTCCCTCCCAGGAGCTGCTCCAGGCCCTGACAGCGGAAACGAGAAGGCGGTGGAATTACAGCACACTGTTGTTCAATTAGTAAAATGCTTTCACGAATCATTCCTGTTCTCACCTCTCCAAAGTAGGAGACGAGTGGTGAAATCTCACACTGGGCCACAGGAGCGTTCCCTGATGCACTGCGGACACAGACATAGAAAAGGAAGCGTTAAAGTTAAAGCTGGGGCTGCTGGGTAATTAGCTCCGGGAGGAAACCGATGAGGGTCTGGCTTCCTCTGACCTGGACGGCAGCGCGTTGCCCTGGTCGTCCAGCAGCGTGGCTCCGGCGGCCGTGGCCCAGCGGCAGTGCTGGGCCAGCAGAGCGGTCCGGGCAGTGGTGGGGGTGTCTGTGGCGGCGCCGTCAGCGTTCTTCAGCGGGGAGAACTCATCCTCCCGGGGGACCTCGAACGCCACGAAGTTCCTTCCAAAGACAAAATGTTTGCAACAAGTGCGAGAAATCAGTTGTCATAATTTACGCATAAGGGGAAAACCATGTGGTTCTGGTCAATACCTTGAGAATACGAAGACGTCAAAGACGAATTTCTCCATCTTTATGCCATTGGGTTTACTGGGTTTGACTTGATTTCCACATGTGTCAACATAGGGAACCTTCTTGATTGCAACATGTTGTTTCAGTTGGCCTTTAAATTTTCTGTGGAGCAAGATCAAAAGGTATTTTTCCGGGATATGAAGACGACACATCTGCAATCATTTATATAAATATATAATAATATATATAAATAATACATTCTGAGATAATCTGGCAAAAACTAATTGCAGGCCTGATGGTTAATATGAAGCAATGTCCTGCTCTCCTGGTGTTCTGTCCCTATTCTTGAGAGTGTACTGCAGGAACTGAAGTGCCTGTGCTTCTTTACTTCAGTTTATTTATTGGATGCCAATTTGACCTTAAAGAATTGAAAGATACAACTAAGCAGAAAACCCAACAAATCCCACTTTAGCAAGCGTTTTAACTGAATACAATAAAGATGAAAAACTCGCACTAACTGAAGACCCCTCCGGTGTAACAAGGCTCCAGTTGGCCCATCTTCCTCCGCTCCTGTCTGATCTGTCCGTGTGTGTTCTCAGTAATAAGAACATTAGCGATACACAAGTATCGGGAAAGAAGAAAGCAGCACATGAAACCTCATCGCTGTCCCTGTTTGGGCCTTTTTTCACAACCACCTCTGGAAGAAAGTGGGTCGGCTCGGTGTTATACTGCCATGACTCTATCCTCCTTTAATACTCGAGTAGTGGGAGTTTTAGACACGTCCGGCTCTGACACAAACATTATGCCTGACTGGAGGAGACAGCTCCACAGGGTCATCATTACAGTTTGGTTTACTCATCAAGGTTTCAGTTTGCTGCCTCTGTGGCTTTAATAATTAATTAGGCCACACATGGACATGTCCTGTTGCCCCTGCTCTCCTCTACAGACGAGCATCCTCCACTCACAGTGTCTAACTTTACTATCAGTGACAGGTGGTGCTTACTCTGCCACGTCCTGCAGGAACGACCGGGTGAGGAAGTGGTTGCAGATGTTTCCCGCGCTGTAGACCAGGTCCCCCTCAGGCCCTCGGATTTCTGCTGTCTCCATCTGGATCTCGCTGTATTCGACCACCTGGGAGACGCCTCGTACCCTGCAGACGACGCCCACTGGCTCTGAGGCACTCACCTTCTCCACCACCTGTAGGAGACGTTACACGTACAGTCACACTCTTGCATCATTAACAATAACTACGCGGTGCATCTATCTAGTATCTAAATAATGAACAGCTCCTTTAATGAGCCATGATGCACGGAGTGATGTGACCCGACCTTTGCTCCACAATCTGCCCCTTTGCTCACACAGAAGCCGATGAACACAGGGTCGGCCAGCTTCACTAGGATGTTGTCGACGCAGTAGACGTGCAGGTACTCCACCCCCCTCCTCCTCATGTCCTCCAGTACCTTATTGTCCACCAGCGCCTGGTACAGGCCCCCGTTGCCATCTGACAGGGAGACAAGAGCAATGCGCCATTCCCACTGTGACGGACGATCAGCCTGTGATGACAGTGAGGTCTGTACCTGGGGCCATGGCGATCTTCCCTTTCTCCTGCAGGATCACCTTTCCGTCAAACGTCACCGCTGGGATCATCCTCTGCTCAAACAGCACGATGTTTGACGGCTCCAGGCCAAAGTAGTTGTTCTCCTTGAAGAACGTCTCCGTGGGAGCGAGCGTGAACTCGCTGGTCATGATATACCTGAAGAGGTGCAACCGTCCCAAGCTTTAACTCACATCAAACGCGTCTCTATCTGCGTGAGCCTAAACGCCGCCGTAGGATCTTACCAGGGAACCGTGCATGTTGAGCCATGGCCGGCGTCTGCCAGCTCCTGGATCTTGTGAATGCGCTCTGCCTGGATCTGGTACAAGGTTTTGCCACTTGGAAGCCCAACGTTGTACATCCCTTTGGGATACTGGACACCAAGACGCGTTCCCTGACCTCCTGCCAGGAGCAGAACCCCAACTCGATTCTGCGATATCTGCAGCAGCCCTGTCAACGAAGGGAGAGGTGTTTGTGTTCAACAGCTTCCATCTGACTCTGCTGACTTCATATGTTTTATACTGATTCTGGTAGCGTTAATGTTCAAAAGCATCAGTACGTTTGGAATAGAAGGCGGTTGTTCAACAGTATCCAGGATGTTTTTTTCCAGCTGCAGTTTAAACCTAAACATTTCTTTGCATAAGCTTTGATAAATAATCGTTTTAAATGGAAAATGGGACGGCACCTCATTGCGGCTCGGTGTCTTTATTCACTTTGATCTTTTAACTTTTTAACAGCCTTAAAGTTGCATTGCACTCAAACTTCGGCGTCTTCTTCCTCTTTGTGTGTACGTGCGTTACCGTAAACCTTCTAATAGCCGACACTCACCTTCACGTCGCCAGTCCGCGAGGGAGCTTCGGTCGCTCTTCCGGACGCTGCCGATGCTCTCAGGCGGCACCGGCTCCATGCACTGGTCGAGGCGGGCGGGCGGGGAGGCTGCCGCCTTCGCAGCCCGGTCGCAGTGTTCCTTCAGAGTGTCGAGGTCCAGCTGAGACAGCTCGCGGAGGAAGGCGGCCCTGTCCTCGTCGCTCAGCTCCGGCCAGAAGCGCAGGACGTGGGACTGTCCCGCCGCCTCCAGGCTCCGCTTCACTCGCTCCAGGGACGACATGTCGCGCTCCTCAGGCGAACCGAAGACCTGCTTCGCATTCCAGCTTTGTAGGAAGTGACTGACTCGTGAGGAACTCGTGACCAACGCGCTCGGATCTAACAGGATCCTGCGGCACAGAGGTCGGATGCAGACGGATGTAACGCAGCAGACGATTGTAAAAAAAAAAGTCGTTTTGCAGCTACGGCTTCATATGAACGGGTCCAGTCAGCAACGAGCCACGAGACCAACGCTGACTCAGTACTTTATACCGCACATCAGCTGACTTCTGGACTCTCGTGGGTCTCCATCGTCTATATCCCGCATACTCAATATTAAGCACTAACGTAAAATACGTAAAGCTGCAATTCATCATTTACAAGTACGTGAACCAGATGTACCGCTACCTGTAGATTAGATCCACAGACACACCCACCCGCAGGTCAGACACTCACACACTGACCCGCTGGTGGTCAGCGCATCCACTGGTTGTTAGGATTTATTTTCCTGGATGGATTAACAGACATCAGTTCTGGTTTATTTGTGCATTAAACCCAACACAAAATGCAAATATTCTCTTCTCTTGTGAGCTCAAAGCAGAACTTAATCAAAATGACACCTAAAACAACTAAAGATTAAATTTAACAGTTTAACCCACACAGATCTGTGGTAAATGTGTCATATTCACCTGCAATAGGCTTCCATTTACTCTGGGGATATAACAGGATCTTCAGTCAGTACTTGACTGAGTGATATTAAATGATACTAACCCTCAAGTGTCTGTGTATTTTCAAAAGAAGCAGGAAATGTGTGATGATTAAATAATTCTTCCTACAGTACCTCAATAATTAGACCAGCTCCAGATTCAGAAATCCAGTTATTTCAGTGTGTTGCTTTATTTTAAACAATGCCTGTTGTGAAGTCACTTCTTAACAACGACCCTCGTTCTTTATGAGCTAAAGAAAAAGTAAAATTAAAGCAGAGAACCTCAAATTAATGCCACCTTTGACAGTAACACATGATGTAGAGACCTTTGCACACAGGCACCGGTCCTAAAAGAATCATTGAAGCTCTGGGTCTAATCTGCCTAATAGTAAAGATTAAACTGTGAGTTTTATAACGTAGTAGCTCTTAAATGAAAATGCTTTATTACAACAGTAAAACAAGTAAACATTCGACGAGTGATTTCCAACCAGTCTCTGCTTTACCAGGTAGCGAAGCACCTGCTAGTAAACAAAGGAGAACAGCTGGTAGAACAAAACTAAGGCTTCATGACTCCAGATAGACGTCAGACACCCACATCTCAAACATACATGTACCCACACAAGCAAATATTACAATAAATGTAAAACAAAACATATTTTCAAAAGGACACATCATTGAGAAACTCAAGGAAAGTCAACATTCCATTATTCTGCAATTGTCACTTGTTTGACCAGTAGTAAATGTTCACGTCGTTCCCTTAAGAACCATCACACCGTGACAGCTCACATCATTTACAGTTGTCAGTAACAGAATTTCTAATAAATAAGATATTATTAGAAGAGCAGAACCAGGATTATGTTACATCAACACCTTCGACTTCCCTTCATTCCCATGAGATGCAATATCCATGACACATGACAACACTGATTGGGACAAACAGTCGTCATGGTGATTATTCCTGGTTCCTAAGTAAGGTTAATCTGAGTCTGAGGGAGGTTTATACAATGTTTTAAAATTCTAAAGGTTCTGGCACTAAAAAGTAATTTAAAACATTCTTTATACACTTTCTCGAGGGCTGTGCAGAATAAGTGGGTCACCGGATCGGTTCTGTCCACGTCAGCTCAGCGCACAGGTTCTGGAGACTCGGAAACACTTTAACATGTGCCTTAGCAGCAACGTCCCCACAAGTCACCGATACACCAGTCTTCAGTAAACGCAGCAGAAATGCACATCGCACATTTCTTTACTTGCCCTTCAGTTACATTAACAGCAAAAAACAATATAGTGTAAATGTATTTGAATTTTAATTTAACTTTCATCTTTTACCAACAAAGTGTCCATGAACATTAGCTGGTGCTTCTCCAGCTGTTGGTTTCAGCAGCTTCTTTCTTAGAGCCCATCAGGGCCCTTCCTCACGTTGACTGAACCCTTAGTGTGACCTTGAGGTTCTCGTACACCACGTAGCTGATGCTAACGGAGGGAACAACCTTCATGAAGTTGGGTGCCAGGCCTCGGTACAGTCCCCGGGTCCCCTCGCTTCTGAGGATGTGTCTGAACAGGCCCGTCATGCTCATCTGAGGACCTCCCTGCAGTGTCGCTGAGGACCAGAGGGGAGACGCACGTGAGACAGAGGCTTTTGTTTCTTGGTTCTCGGGCCGGACTGTACGTGAGGATGTCTGCCTCATACCATCGCTGCAGCATTGACTGACCTTGGGCCTGCATCCGGGTTCTGACCAGCGCGAGCGGGTAGCTGGCCAGTTGGCCGCAGGTGCTGGAGGTGGTGCCGCAGGCCAGGAGCACGAAGACGCCTGGATCGGCGCTGTCTGTGGCGAAGTGCTGGAGCCACCAATTCTTCAGCGTCTACAACAGGGGACAGAACAGACAGGTTGAACGATGAAATGACCGACTCAACCGGGCTAACGCTAGCAAGCACACACCTCATAGACGGCCAGGTCGATGCCAGCGTAGGGAATGATGCCCAGCATGTTGGGTATGTAGCCTCTGTAAAAAGCAGCCACACTCTCCTTCTGTAAGATTTGCTTAGCACAGTCCAAGATCCCGGAGTACTGACCCGTCGTCCTCAGAGCCAGTCGTGTCTTCAGCACCTGAGAACAGGTGAAAAAAAAACGGCTCATTTTCGTACATATTTAAACAGCTTGCTACACTATAAACCTGGTTTATACAGCATGAAGCCAACAAACAGACAGACCTCCATAGGGTAGATGCTGCTCTGAGCGATTGCTCCAGCCAGAGAACCAGCCACCAGCCTCTCAGTGATGCCCAGCGTCTCCTGGTTGCTCCCGATCAATCGCTTAATCTGGCAGAGAGGACAACTTTGTGTTAAGCAGTAGCAGGAGCTAACTGCTCAGGTGTGAAGCCGTGCGTACCTGTTCATAGGCCATGAATTTAATGGCAGACTCTGGGGCGATCTTTATGACGTTGATGCCGTTTCCCCGCCACAGCGACCTCAAACCTCCCTCTCGGATCATGTGGCTGAAGCCCCCAGCGACATGCATGCTGTTACTCCTGGAGGCGTGGACCTGTGGGACAGAGAGCAGCGTTCACAGGCTCCGCCCCCCTGTGGGTGAACCCTCCACCGTGTATGAGCTGCCCGTTACCTGCATTAGGACCTTGAGTCTGTCTAGAGGGGCAGTGCACGTTCGAGACACTGCCCCTGCGCCGCCTCCGGCCACCAGGTGGCGCCACCACATTCCTGTCTTTTTCTCCTCTGCTGTGAATTCATCTGGTACCAACATACTCTCCCCGACATCAAAGATCTGTGGGAAAAAAAACAATACGAAAACCGTGAGGTACAGATATCAGCAGGACATCTACTATGATGAAGAGAATAACAGCTGTGCTTCTTAACACAACTTCTGCTATAAATGATTGGATATCTTATTATTAGTGTGTTAAAGGCTGGACGTAGCAGTTACAATCAATGTTGAGACATGGGAACCTCTGCTTTCATAAAATAAGTCTTGTAAAACAAGATGAAATCCTAGATCTCGTGATCTCTGACGACACCAAGGTTCCTTAGTAGAACTTAAGGTTAGTATTAAGTCATCAGAGCTGGGAGGTGTCCCTGTTCTGTGTTAGATGTGTGGGTTTCTAAAGGCTCAAAGGCAAAACATAAACAAGTGGAAGAATTCTCACCCTCTGTCACATTTTGCATATATACTGATTTAAATATATGTATATAAATGATTAAAGGGTGATTAATAAAGTTACTTTAGTTTTAAACAAATTATTAATAGAATATAATATAAAACTATTATTAATGAAAACAGTGGCTTTAGTAAAATGATTTAAATGATCAACCAGTGACTGATGGACTCTATGAAATTATACATGTATAATTCCAAACAGCATCCAAACACAAGCAGATGAGACAAGACTCATGTTTGTTGATCTGCACCGTTGAGTGTTTCCAGTGCAGGAGGATCTCAGGTATGTTGTCTGCTGGATGCAGGAGGTGGTAATCCCTCCACTCGCTCCACTCCACCGTCATGGTACCATTAGTATCCATGCTGCAGACAGACAGAAACCACACAGGAAGTCACGGCGTGGCAGCACGTCTCAGTTATCAGACACGCACACGTCCAGCGCTTTCTCACACTGACAGGGTCGCCTCTCACCTTTTAAGAATTTTCTCAGCCTGCTCCTCAGAGATGTTCACCCCCAGGTCACAGAGGGACTGCAGGATTTCCTGTGAGTCGATCCGGCCTTCACAATAAAACATCATTAATCTAAGGTAACTTCCCCATAAAAGGTCAGTTAACAGCAGTCGGTAGGTTTCAGCATCGGGGGACGTACCGTCATTCTTCTTGTCTAAACTCTTGAACACCAGTCGGAGTTTCTTCTCATGGTCTTTTAGATAGTGGACGAACTCCTTAAAGTCTAACTGTCCGTCCAAGTCTTTATCGCCTGCTTTTAATACTTTCTGTAAAAACAGAAAGAAACAAACAAACAATTGAGGGAATGAGAAACAAACTTACAAACACAGCTTCACTTCATCTGTAAAGGAAATGAATGTGACCTAATCAGTGTTACCAAGGAGGGCTGTGAAGCAGCTTCCACCATCTCTGCATTCACACACATAAGGACTAATTGACAAACAACCTCTATAAAAGAAAAGACAACAATATTTCAACATTAGAACTTTTTTAGCGGTTAAATGATTTACACACGAATGTCTGGTCTGATGTCTGTGGGGAGCTTTTAGAAGGATATCTGATAAAGGTTGAATGTGTTGGAATGACTTCATGACCCACTTTTCCCTCCCTTTTGAAAATCTGTGGTCTTCTTTGAGTAGCAGCACTCCTGCTAATCACTAGCAGAACACTGTGACGTGTTTCCATGGAGACCAGTTTGCAGGTCATCCCCGTACCCAGCAGCCCCAGTTTGGGTTTCCCCTGGTAACTGGGATTCAGCAGCCTTTCAGTGGCTGCTATTCAGCACGTCCCACACAGTCCTTAGTGGGTGTTTGTGCAGCAGTTAGTGGACGAATTTCTTTCTTTGATAAAAAAAGAGTGAATTTATGCTCATGTATAAAACAGAACAAAAAAAACTTTGACTGTTTTCATAATTTACAACATCTGTTTGGTTACTTTCTGCTTGATTTGACCAACATGTCAGAAACTTAATGATCATAATCACTTGTGGTCATGTTGCACAAAACACAATCGCTCAGAGTCTGAAACACGTCTAAAAGGAAGAAATAGTTGTAGGAGCACTTCACAGTCATCTAACCACGGCTCTATTAAAACAGCGTGAGTGTGTGTGTGTGTGTGTGTGTGTGTGTGTGTGTGTGTGTGTTGCACACAGTACTATAAGAGCCTAGTACTAGCAGAGCCTCATCTGACACATGAATAGAAGCAGAGATGATCAACATTTCTGCTTAAATGCCCCAGGAGCTATGTTGTATGTAAACAAGAAACGACAAAATTGATATTAATATGAAGGACCTGTAGCTGCAGCTGGTGACTGTCAGCTTGCATTGGAGCAAAAATAGACTGACAAAATACACAGTATTGTACCCATCAGGGTTCTTTTAAGATCCCAAACAAAAAAAACATTTTTAAATTTTAAGTCGATAAAAATATTATGCACGTTAATGCTTTCAGCCAACATAAGCCTTGATCAGTCATTTCAAATATTTGTTATTTTACAGTTAACCCTCTAAATGCCAGGATTTTGTCATCCATCGTGTGAAAACTGCACATTCAGCAAAATTGAATAACAACAGTAGCACTTGTCCTTTGCTTGACCTGTAGTAATGAGCTACACTGTCCACGCCCACGCTAACGCTCCCCCACACACAGACACACCAGAATAGTTCTGGGTGCGTGGAGAAGTGAAATCTACCAAACTCAGTTCAGCTGTTCTATTCGCTTAGAATCGTTAAGGACTGAAGATAGAAATATGAAGTTTCACATCAAGATTAAGGACAAAAGCTGTGATGCATTCTTGCAACACCAACATACAGTAACAATAAACCACGTAAATAAATGAACTAATCCGTGCACATAAGCTGTTCGGGTTCTGATCTTTTCCCCATCACAACCTCAGCACCTGTTGGTTAACATGACATCCACCTCTCACTGCCCTCTGCGTCACAACGTCGTCCTCATGAATGGGAACACAGCTGTTTACCGCAGCCCTCAGGGCTGCTGCTGCGTCAGGATGACGGCCAGGCGAGTCATGGCTCCACTGACACACATCCACCTCCACTAGAGCTGCCACCAGCTGCAGTAGTATGTAGTAGTATGTGCTGTATTGTGCTTTAACTGTTATTTTTCCTGTATCACTATCATTTTTGTTACTGATAATATTAATAAAATCATATTATTGTTAATACTGATTATTATTGTTATAGTTCACCTGTCCAGACCTGATACTGGCACAAACTGCATTCATCATTATTATCAAAGTCAAACTCAAACTCAGGCCAACATTCAGAGAGGTAAACTACAGTCCTGCACCTGGACAAAAAGCATAGACTACTTGAAAAAATGTTTTAATGAGCATGAGATTTGTATTCATAGTATATATTATATTATTATTATTAATATTATTGATGTCTGTCCTGATGATTGACAGCAAAAGGGATCCCCAGGTATCACAATACTTAGGATTAAGTTGTATAGGTTTTAATGACATGCTACAGTGAGTTAGGACTTGTCTGAAACTCAAATGCAGTAAACTTTAAATAAGTTCAAATAATTAAATAAACGGAGAAAACGTCGTAGGAGACGGCAGCAGCACACCCACTGTGACCCCACAGCTCACACACAGGAGGAGTAGGAGGGCGCCTTACCATCAGTTCGTGTTCAGTGCGATGCACTCCCAGCTTCTTTAGCCCAATAGTCAGGTCACTGACACAGATGCCCCCGTCGCCGTTCACATCCAGAACCTGGAACAACACTTTCAGCCTGGAATCCTGCTCCGGGCTCCCACACACGTCACAAAGCTCCACGGGCAGGCCGGGATCCGAGGCAGCGTCGGCGGCCATCGACTCCCTCGGTCCCGGCTCGGGGGGCAAAGTTGATGAGGGGTCCTTGGCGTGTCCGCCTCCGCCGCCCGGGTCCACACCTGGGTGCGATCCGGACGCCCGGCACTGGCAGAATACATCCCTGAGCAAAGGGGGCATCAACGAGCCCTGCTGGTGCATCTACGAGCGCCGCCGGTGCGCTTCACTACTACCAACCGAGAGACGTTACCACGTCACGTGTGCCTCCATTTCAGCCTGAGAAGCAAAAGTGAAACGCCGGTTAACATTCAGTTTATCTGTGATAAAAGTTAATCGTTCGTACCAATTTCTGATAAAACCATCTCACGCCGCTCTCATAACTTTACCGAAATCAAATAAATAAATAAATAAATAAATAAATATGAAACGAGGCGAGGTGGTTAAATGACGAGAAGTCTCAGCTGTCAGCACTCTGGCTGTTAAAATATGTTTATATGATTTACATAGACCTTCAAACCCGCAATAATTACCTAATAACGTCTGTTGTTGGTATGATGTTTATTCCGTTACTCTTGGAAGCCGTCAAACACAAATGTTTGAATTGTCTTCGTAAGCCGGGTGTGCCAGATGTCTCGCCCTATCACGCGAGATTACATCATTACTGCGTTAACGTTTGGAAATCGAAGCGTCGTGACGCAACAGGAATTGGCTGCAGACAAGATGGCGGAAGGTTTGACAACATCCGAAACTCAAAAATCGGAAGCTGCATTTTGGCGGGCGCTTTTACAAGTTTCCACGGTTTTTATGTGAGACTTTATTTAATAACATTACATTTCCATTTTATTTATGTAAAAGGAGGCACTAAAAAAATCAATTTTTGATATTAAAAAAAATTAATAACAAAAAGTTTCTTAAATTTAATTCTGGAGCCTGGTCCACAGGCTTCTATATATATACTTTTAGTCAAGTCTTAAATATTGATCCATTTGAATAATGTAAAATTTAGATTAGAGCTGAAGCCTATGAAAATGTATTAGTATTTAAACTATCAGGATAAAGTATAATTTGGTATATTTGTATATGGTATATTTGTATACTTATAAGATATAACTTTGAAAAATCAGTAAAGTCAGTAAAAGTTGTAATATTTGTTAATAACATAGCATCAGGTGTTTAATAAAAACAATAGGGTAGAATGTGTGACATTTTTAAATAATGTTTTGCCTGAAATCACCAAAGTCCGATTTCCAGTTCTAGACTTATTCCAGACTTATTCCCAGACTTATGGTTTGAACTGTTATTGTTAGGTGTTAGCACTCTGACCTTTACCTTAAATATGAGCAATGCAAAAACATAATGAAGGATAGTATAGTATAGCAGGAAATCTGCTACTGCTTACATTTGTGCAAACCAGTACAAGATTTTTACCTAAACACTGTGCAATAACCCCGGCATTGTACTGTGCCAAAACGTCCAGTTAAAGTGATCTTTAACTGTTTTTCATTCTGTGGCGTTATTTTCTTCTCTGTAGTTTGCTGTTGTTTGAAGTAATTTCCCTACTGTGGGACTATTAAAGGTTTTCTTATGTTACTACTACTTATTTGGATATTTTAAGGTCCCATCAGAGATTAATTTCAGAGGGAGACAGAGCCATAGCTTTGCATGTTTTTTGCACATTATATCACCAGGAACAAAGACTGTGCATTGGTTATGCTAACACAGTGAAATCAGGCCAACGTGAATATGTAAAGACCCTTGTGACGTTAGTTTGGGTATGCAAATTATTTTGATGTTGCTTTAAACATTTATTGGTGTTTTTCTGTGATCCTTGTAAATTATACTTTAAAATTATAGTAATTATATTGCTTTATTTAAAAAATAATGTACCTCGTGTTTTTGGCCAGTGCTGTTTTATAAAAAGTGAGATTATGTAAATTTAAATATTTCCATTTTAACTGCCTTCTATGGTGACTGAACCAATCAGTCTAGACTTAGTCCGGATAGGTCGGTCTTGAGCATTTACTACTAAAGCCTTTTTAAATTTGATTTTGATTTGACATTTTTGATTAAGATTAAGATTACAGTATATGCATCTTAATCATGGCCTGTGTTGGAGCAAACATTTTCACTTGGATTAGAGATGCAACACATGTTGAGAGCAGAGGAGACCACTAAAACCA
Organism: Betta splendens; assembly: GCF_900634795.4. Lineage (NCBI taxonomy): Eukaryota > Metazoa > Chordata > Actinopteri > Anabantiformes > Osphronemidae > Betta > Betta splendens. Next base: position 11,797,381 of record NC_040892.2, on the reverse strand, counting down.
ATAAAACGACAGGACCAGATAGGACATCTTCAACCTGAACCTGGAGAAGCAGGGGCATTTCTGTTCTGTGCTGTTGAATGTATTTTGTGTCCATGATAGACAAAACCTTTGACCTGTATCAGTGGAATATTACACATTTTGTATATTTTTCATATTCTGATTTGGTATTGTAAATACTTTTACTTTTGTAAAATGCAAGAAGCAAATTTCCCTGATAAGTGATGATCAATAAAGACTTATCCTGCGTTTTTAAACCTTAATTTTTCCGTTTTAAAGTATATACAAATTCATTGACATTGTACAGAACCTGTAGGATTTTCATATGTTTTTATTGCAACTGAGAGATTTAATATAATAAAGAAAAGGGTAAACTCAGTTTTTCAGTTAGAAAACCGCGTCAGTTTCTATTGGCTTCTGAAAACATAGTTTGTTTGGCTCATTGATGATTGTTGTGTTTTTAAACCAATAGCAACAGAGAATATTGGCCGACTCTATGATTTTCAACAAATGAGGTGAGAGTGGGTGGGGCTCCAATCCAACTAACGTAGCGTTGCCGGAAGAAGAAGCCGATTCTGGAAGCCATTGCGTTGCGCATATCAGTTGAGTAAATCCTATTTTTGCGTACAATACGCACAATTATATTTCTAAAAGTGGTATTTCAGTAATTATGGCATCGATTGCGAAAAAAAGGAAAATGAATTTCTCGGAGAGAGAGGTGGAAATTATAGTAGAAGAAATAGAGAAACAAAAGCACACACTGGTTAACCACTTCAATGCTGGAGTCACCCACATGGCAAAGAATAACGCTTGGGCAGAAATTTTGAAAAAGGTGAACGCTGTCACCACATGTCCCAGAGAGTTGCCCGAGGTGAAAAAAAAGTGGTCTGACATGAAGACGGAGGTCCGGAGGAAAGTGGCCCAGGCGCGGGCTGCTATAGAGGGGACGTCCGCTGACTGCACTCCAGTTCCCGTCGTCCTCACTGCGATGCAGCAGAGGATCTGTAACCTTCTGGGGGAGGCCACCATCATCAGCCTGCCCGCAGGAGACTCGGATGCTGAGATCACCTTACCCGTCACTATGAACGCCGCCGCCACCGTCACGCTGGCAGAGAGTAAGTTACGCAAAGTCTGAGTGAAGAGCAAAAGTAAGAAGAGAAAAAAAAAACTAAAGGCAGAGTTTGAGATGGTCTGACTTTTCTAAAACGTCTCGTTGAACTAGGTCAGGTTTATTCCAGGGGTCCTGTTCAGAGGCAGCTCAGCAGAACTGATAATGATTAAAAGGTTGGACTTTGGGATAAAAACAGAAAGCAGATCCAGTTGTCAATGAATCAAACCTTTTGTGCTGTGCATCACATGTCAAGAGCCCAAACACATACATGCAATATTAAAGGTGGAGAAAACAGAAATTCTCATATTCGTAAACAGAGGCAGATGTCAGTAATATCTCCAGATGTTTCTGATGGGTATGCTTCTTATTTGCTGTCATTTTATAGTCATAATGATACTAGTGTTTTATAGCAAAAGTGTTTATGTGTGACTCCAACAGCCACAGTCTGTTTCTTCTGCTTTGTCGTATTCAGGTGGTTCAGCTACAGTCTGCGATGAAGCAAAGCCACTTAATGGTAAGTCTCAAACCGAACAAAACTATCACTGTACATCTCTCTGTATGTGAATATAACAGAACAGGTAGAGTGGGGAGGTTTGTTAGATATCCTTCGTAATAGTTTCTTGTAGTTTCTAGTCTCTTGGGACAAAGTAAATGTTTTGTGACACGGATCTGATTTGAATTGGGCTTTGCTTGCGTTCTCTGCTGAGCTTTATATACTGCACATGTTATGAGGGAAAAACAGGGTTCCCCTAAGAAAATGGTGAAGGTTTTAGAACATGCTTCAGACAGAAATGGACTTGACCAGTAGCTTTAGTGAATCACACAACAGCTGCTGGAATCACAAAAAACTAAACTACAAAATGCTTGACAATCATAAAGGTTTATGTGCATTTATTAATCTCTCCTGTCAAAGAATTTTACATTCTAATCATAATAATATTTGTATATACACTCTCTGACTTGATATTGTCTTAGTGATTTGAAGAGCGGTGTGTGACTGTATCAGTCTCCACTAAATTTTTTTGTCTTTTGCACTTTTGACCTTTTTGATTACTGACTTGCCACTGAACAGATCATCTCTGTTTCCAGCTGAAACAACCTATCACACCTTAGAGGATGGAGGTGTGGTGGAGTACTGCACCACTGTAAGCGATGCCACTGCCACTGTGGTGGCGTCTGTGGATACTCCGGTGGAGATGCTGGCCTCATCTTCAGCTTCCCCACCACCACTTCAGAATCAGACCAAACCCCAGGAGCTGAAGAGCCGCATCGCCCTCAACTCAGCCCGACTGCTGCAGGAGCAGAGAGTCACCAACGTCCACATCCGGGAGATCGCCCACCACCTGGAGGGCCAGAACGAGCTGCTGCAGATGATGCGGCGCTCTCAGGAGGCGCAGGCCTTCGCACAGGAAAGACAGGCCCAGGCCCTGGAAGGCACACAAGCTGCCGTGCTCGCTTTGGTGCAGATGCTCAGGCCAGCTCTCAAAGACCTGCGCAAGTTCCTGCAGAGTGGGACAGAGGTGGCGAACAGCTGCAGCTCAGCAGCAGGTGGAGTGTCTGACGGGCCGGGAACCGAGGAGCAGAGCCGGCCCAAAACGCCCCCAGCTCCTTCACAATGAACAGAGGGGACACCAGAGACAGTGTGTGTACAGCCCTGCCTCCTTTAGGCGCCGGTGAGCAGCCCATGCATGCAGGCTGGAGACTGAACTATAAACATAGAGCTGCCTGAGTGAGAACAGTACAGATCTTTACATATGTTTCATTCTTTGGAAGCATTTACAAGGTTCTGTTAAAATTGTATTTTTTTACAGCCTGTCAAAAATGAGTGGAGATATTTAACAAATGTTTGATATTCAACTCGTGTTTTTAAAGTCAATGAGCTGATTTAAAATATTTAATTTAGTTTCTACATGTCATTTAGTACAATTGTAAAAAAAATCTATATTCTGTGTTTCCCTAAAGGCTGCATCATTAATGATCAACCTGCAGAGGTTGGTGTGTGTAAAGTACGTTTCATCACAGGTGGATCAGCAGGATATGTGAAACCTGCCTTTAATGTGAAATCCCACCTTTGTGCCATATGTTTCCCTCGTACAACCAACCTACAGAGGTTCTTCATCATTGTGGCTCCATGTCTTCAGCTGCAGTGTGACGCTGAGAACCCTGGTTTGGGTATCAAGGCTGTTTTTTGGCTTAATGGGGACAAACGAGTGTTTAGCATTACGCTTCTCAAAATGAGAGTGACCAGAAATGTGTACGTTTGTAAATTGACTAGAAGTACTATTGAATCGAGCCATTAAAACGGACTCCAGTACAAACACTAGGCTGCACCTTTTTCTTGATAAAAGCCCAACACAGTTCATTGACGGGACAGTTCATTATTTACTTTACTTATTATTTACTTTATTTAAGTTTTTTACAAATGTGTGTTGATGGCCGTTTAGCCTGTAAATCTTCTACCTGGTATTTAGCTGACAGAGACAGACACAGCATTGTGTGATGGCGACACAGGTCTGGTGGACATAACATGGCTTAGCTATAATATTAAAGTTTATAGTAAATATTATAACTACACATTAGCCTCATATTAGTAAACACGACCAGTAAATGGAATCTTATTTGGGTTAGTTTATGTTGTTCATGTCGCCTGTCTGCTCTGAAATTATTTATGTTTTCAAATTCAAGAGTGTTTATGTAATTTAGAAACTTACCTGTTTGGTGCAGTACTCCCCTTAATCCGTGTGATGGCGCTGATAAGTCGCATTTACTACACAGAAGAAGAAGAAGCGGAAACGTCACCTTTCACAGTACGCGTTCGAAATGGTAAGTTCTGTTGACGATCTGGCTTTAATAGAGTTCAAAACGTGCGTCTGGGAATCTACGGAGACGAAGGAGCTCGTGTTCAGTCATTTCAGTTTTCAGTCGATGACGAAGCTAACGTCGACATGAAAAACATAAGGAGGTTTTAGTGACCGTTTTATTTGGGGATTATTTACCCTTTAATATAAAAATGCTGCTCAGTTAGAATGTGAGTATAATATCCAAATAACGGGCTGTGGTTTATCAAAGTTACGCATCTATTTTATGTCTATTTCTCATATTGTAATGTGTCTTTATATTTCCTACACGTATTTATGATGCGCCTCATTTTATATTGTTGTGTATATAATATACGGGCTAGAGAGAAACGAGACTTTGATACACTGCACGTGTTACACGTTGAGTTGTATTCACAGTAAAGCTGTCTCTGACTGTTTTTGGTCGCGCTAAGCATCTGTACCGTAATTCGTAGAAGAAACGTGCAATGACGAGACGCAGCGCACTTTGTGTTTCCAGGCTACGGGAGTGGACCGAGCGGTTGGAATGAGTCTCGTTGCCTTCAGCCTTGTGCTGTTCACGTACTACTCTGTGTGGGTCATTGTCCTGGTAAAGTACATCCTGTCATTCCTGCCAATAGCTGATGAACTTTAAGTGTTCTCTGCTGAACCAAACCGTGTTCCTTCACAGCCTTTCGTTGACAGTGACCATGTTCTGCACCAGTATTTCCTTCCTCAGGAGTTCTCCGTGATTCTTCCAGCTGTTGCAGCTGTTGTGGCTCTTCTCTGTATAGGTAGGTCCCTGAAATATGCCTGAAAACCAGTGATTTTCTAACCCAATGTTGCTGTATTACTTACTTATTATTATTTTTCATTACTGAAAACACTAAAAGTAATTTTTGTACTTTTTTGTCACACAAAGGTGAAGTAAATGTACAGATTACACATTTAACAAACATGCCAACTTTCCTTGAGGCTTCTTGATGATGAACTTTCATTGTCAGAGGTGATGTGTTATGTATATTCCCAACAGGTGCCTTCACGGTAGTTTTAATGTGGAAAAATCGCAAGCCAAAGAAAGTGGACTGATCTCTGGGTGTCGGCTGAAGGAGCGTAGATGAGAATTGGCCGCTGTCTCCACGAACAACCGTCACCAGCATCAGTGTCCTGTTTTAGATGAAACCCTCCACTCTGCGCGTTCATATACGACAGATTCTCCTTGCAGTTTCTTCTCTTGTTTGTTTAGTAACATGAGGTTTCTATTTTTCAGCGTTGTGCGTTTTTTCTACTGTAACAGTGTAACGTGTGTTTTGACGGGTCTAGGGTTCATACTGGGTTTCTTCTAGGCAGAAACCACTGACAGTCCAGATGGTTGAAGTGGTTGTTTTAGGTCTTACTCGTAAAAAGCAATAAGACTACAGAACCCAGATGCTGTCACACCTGTACATTTATACATATCATAATTTAGAACACCTGTTGTGACGTTAACAGAAACACTTTGATGTGGAGGATGAGACGGTGTGTGCAGCACTCAAAGTGATGAGTCCTATGGTTCTGATGATGTTCTGATGATTATGTTTTGTGTGTGGTACTGATTTGCAGTGAGGCTGGAAATGACCATCCTCCTTTCCATATTTGATAAAAGACATGCTGGAACCTGTTTGGGTTTAGTTTATTTTACATACATTCATCAGCAGCTTTAGTGTCATTTTCAAATGACTACAAACCACAAACATTTGTAAACCGAAAACCGGAGAGAAGCCGGCGGCCGCAGGCTCCTTTACTGTTTCACCTGCTATGTCTCAGCTGCTGTCAGAAACCAGAATCACATGTTTCAAACTCAGTATAATTGTATAAACCAGACTGAACGCTGGTTTCTCCCTAGCGCCGAGCGCCATCTACTGGGCAAACAAGCACAATGTCATCTCCAAGCTACAGAACCACCTGTGGCTTTACACACTTTACTGAAGCGCTGCTCTTTCAGGACAATTGCAGTTTTCTCAACACAAACCCAAAATAAAGACATCCGAATCTGAAGAATGACTGAGAATGAGCTGCGTATGTGATGTCTGAGAGAAAACTCTTAAGAAGATAAGGAGCTTATAGGAAACAAGTGTGGCCTGAGCCTCACAGTGTTCTGACAATGGCAGCAGAACAACATGGCGCTGTGCTGCTGGTGTTGCTTTGGGCCAATCTTCATCATTGATGATGCTGATAATGATGATGGGACCATCATTATTATGGACACGTGGCTAATGATCCATCTCATGATGATGATTCATATTTTATTATTTGTGTAATCTGGATGTGAGAATAAAACTCGTTTAGTACTAATGATAATGATAATGACGAGGCTTCATTGATTTTGCTGTACACAATAATAATATCTGAATAAAGCTGAATCATCCCAAGTGTTTGTTGTTGCTATGTGTGTGTGTGTGTGTGTGTGTGTGTGTGCGTGCGTGCGTGCGTGCGTGCGTGCGTGCGTGCGTTGGTGTGTGTGTGTGTGTGTGTGTGTGTGTGTGTGTGTGTGTGTGTGTGTGTATGTGTGTGTGTGTGTGTGTGTGTGTGTGTGATGGACCTATACATGGTGAACCCGCCCCTCGCGTGATTGACAGAAGAGCCTTACGGGGAGTGAGGGTGGTTTTAATATTTGAGTTTCTACGTCTTTCATATTTGTTTTAGTATAAATCAGAGTTTCTACTGTTCTCGCTGATGTTTCGCCGATCGCTCTCCGCTCGATGTCTCTCCGCTGTCAGTCCGCAGATGGACACGTGACCACACACACACACACACACACACACACACACACACCGGTCCCGTTCGGCGGCTGACACAGACCTGCTCGGATCCTCCGCCATGAGTCACGTCGAGGTGAGTGAAGCGCTTCATCTTATAACAACTAACGTGTTTAGCGGTAAAAAAAATATGACTATGATTATTTTGACGTTGGTTCGTGCGTTTCTAATAAACTCAACGGTCGCAGTAATGCACGTAGTGAGATTCATCAAAGTACGCGAATATGAGCAGCAATCTGCATAAAACTGAGCTTGAAACACGTGAATGATACAGACTCTACGCCAGAGTGAGTCGACACGTTTTTAACGTCAGGGACCAGACTTTACGGAATAAACGAGTTTTTAGCAGCACAGAATAAATCTCCATAGTAACTAGACTGAGTTTAACTGTTCCTGCTTTGACGCAACCTATAGCCAGAGACCAGTTCAACCAGGAGATGGTGAATCCCTTCTAATCCCTTGTCCTGGTTTGGTTCAGTTTTCCTCATAGACATTGAAACGACAGATTTATTAGTTATGACACAAGATCCTGTACAGAACAGTGTAACACTACAGGTAACAGCTCCTCATCACAGCAGCCTCAGCACTGATCCCAATGATCTCTGCCTCTGCAGCATAAAGGAAACCATAACACTAATACTAATGCTTACATAAAAATGCAGTCACATGATAGTAATAATATTAATAGTAAGGATGGATTTCATCCCAGACCTCAGTGTATTTATTTGTGGTTTTGATTCACTGCAGATGTTGTCTTCATGTCAATTCATAATGTAAAGAAACAAATCCCACCTAAACACGACAGCAGAGCAAACCTGACCCTCTTTTCCTGCTTCTACTGGTTGGAGAGACATGATAAAGAACATAGACAAGGCCACAGGCTGATCAGGGTCCAGCCATCACTGACTGGAGGCCTAAGCTCCGCTGAAGGCTCTGCCTCCCATCCTGGACGTAGACCCTCCAGAACCACGGCAGACCACTGAGCTCAGAGGCCTGTGATTCTGATCAGCTGATCGCTCCATTCCCTGCAGCAGAGACACCACCCGTCAGCTCCACGCTCCACCGTGGGCAGCGCCGTTGCATTGGATTTCTGCCACACACCATGTGTGTTGAGGACAGAGAATGGAGAATTAGCCTCCTCTCGCCATAAAACCTGTGTGTGTGTGTGTGTGTGTGTGTGTGTGTGTGTGTGTGTGTGTGTGTGTGTGTGTGTGTGTGTGTGTGTGTGTGTGTGTGTGTGTGTGTGTGGCATGTGGCAGTGACTCAGCCCAGTGATGGAAAGTGAGGCTTCATTTAACAATTGATCTCCTGACTACTCTGCAGTTACTGAACTGCTTTTGTTCCCGCCCGGTGTTCAGCGGCAGCAGCTCTCTAACAAAGGCTCCACTAAGCCTCAGCTCGTAAACACGGTGCAGCTTATTGCAGCTACAACGGGACGCTCCAACGGTTCGTCTGTGGACTCACATTCAGACGCAGGACGTCTTCATGTTGTGTTTCAGCCTGATTAAAACCTGCTTCTGACAGTCTGTGCTGGCAAACACAAACAGAAGGAGAGAGAGAGAGAGAGAGAGCATCATCTGCAGCTCCACCAATAATAAAACCACAGACATGTAGCACTAACAGCCAATAGTGACTACAGATGAGGAGCTCACACAGCACCAGGTCCTGAGGCTAACGTTCCCCCAGTGGGAGGCCATTAGGCTGGGTAGAGGAGGCCTACCAGGCCACCTGGAGAACCGGTCACATGGTGGTGGCATCAGGAGGAAGCAGGAGTACCACAGTCACAGACACATGATGGAGCAGCACAGTAGAGAGCTGCAGCCAGATGTTTCCATGGACCACAGCTGGAGGTTCTGCACCATTCTGGTGGAAACCCTTGAGGACTTTGGCTTCCACTCCTCGTCTCGCACCACTGTCACAGGGTTAGACTGGACCAACACGTGGACGGCTCCAGCCTCAGGGCGGCCTGCTGATACCCCTGCTCTGAATGAGCTGCTCCTCAACACCAAAAAGAAGAAGCTGATCATCGACCACAGAAGGGAGAAGGTTCCCAGCGTCAAGTTCCCAAGAGTTCACATAGAGGTGGGTCTGACCACAGTCTGGCGACAGACAGGATGACGTTGCAGATGGATCAGATCACTGCAGAGCCGCCCGCTGCCAAGAACAGAGCAGCACTACAGCCCCACCCGCTCCACCAGGGACGGGGGAGGAGGCTGCCAGCTGCTGAGTGTGTAGCAGTGAGGCATCGAGCTCAGCTCTGGCTCTCTGGGACGGAAGCTGGACCTGACCGGTATCTGCGTGTTGTGGAGCCTGTAGTCGTGGGAGAGAAGCTCCACTAACACTTAGGTTCAGTTATGGATCCCAGATTAATGCAGAGGGAGAAACAGGCCAATCTGCCTCATTGAATTATACAGATTCCTAATAAAACCATGTCTCTAATAATATAAACTCATTACTTTGATGTTTGCCAGTGAGCGTCTGGTTAACTAGTGATGCATTATTAACCTGTGGCTGCTTCAGAACCATCTCCTGCCATTAAGGACACTTCTCCTTTTGTGTCCGTCTCCGTGGTAACCTGTTTAAAGGCTCAGTCTGGTACACTTTGATTTCCATCACTTGGAGCCCAGCAGGACGTGCAGCTGTTTAATCAACACAACTGGAGATTCTGTCAGACTGAGGACGACTGAGGCTGAACGTCAGCCGCCAGATGCTGTGGAGTCGTTAGTGACCCCGAGGAAGTCAACTAGCTTCATGTAAGCCTGACTGTTTGGCTTTGTGTGTGTGCGCAGATGCCAGCGGCCCCTCAGATCCCCGGGACGAGGAAGAGGAGGCGGTGGGGGGGTCTGAGGCAGCAGTGGAAGCTCCTGGGCCTGTTTCAGATCGATGAGCAGCACGACTTCTACAGCCTGACCTGCATGATGAAGGAGGGCTTAGCTGCCGCCCTGCAGCCCACCATGGAGACCGCGCCCACGGTGAGGGTCGCCACGGCAACGCTTCACATTCTATCACATCGATGAACATGAGAATCGCATCGAGAGTCCAGATGTGAGACAGGAAACAGTGAGCAGCAGGAGGAGACGCTGATTCAGCACTAATCACCTGAACATCCTCTGGACAAAGCACCAGTGTGTCCTCCAACAGCTTCTCTGTGTCTCACTCTAAGCAGTTAACTTCATAATGTTCATACAGAGACGGTTTCAACGCTGAAGACGTAGTTTATTACATTGAGCCGGATTTCACTTAGCTGTGAAGCGCGGCTGTGAGTCATGACAGTTTCCTTCTTTTGCCGCAGGACGAAGTGTCAGACGACGACTTCCGCTCCGAGGTCACGCGGGTTCACGAGGTGAGTTCCGAGCGCGCGCCTGTTGTCGCGTTCACGGCCGCGCGGCGCTGCGCTGAGCTGAGCTGAGCTGCAGGCGTGCGTGTCTGCGCAGGACTTCACCATGGAGACGTTCGCCGGCCCGGTCTTCGCCCGCCTGCGCAGCTCTCTGGGCCTGACGGAGCACGAGTACCAGCAGTCGCTCTGCTCCCACAGCTGCTACCTGCAGTTCATCAGCAACTCCAAGAGCAAGGCCGACTTCTTCCTCACGTGAGTGGACCCCCAGGCCTGGCCCCGGGGGCTGGGTTTAGTGGAGCAGGAGGTTCGGCCCATCTGAAGAACACGTCCTTTCACGCTCAGACGGATTTTATACACATTTGAAATATTTTCACAGACGTTCAGAACGTGACGTTTGGAAATGAGGCTTGACCTGGACCTGGCAGCACATTATGCTACACGCTACATGCTACACGCTGGGCGTTCCTCTCTGCTCACTCTCTGCTTCTCACCAGAAACGACAAGCGCTTCTTCCTGAAGACCCAGAACAAACGGGAAATCAGGTTCCTTCTGGCCAATCTGAAGATTTACATGGAGCATCTGAAGAAATACCCACATTCACTGCTGGTCAAGTTCCTGGGTACAGTAAACATATGAACATGTGTAAACATATGAACAAGTGTAAACATATGAACAAGTGTAAACATATGAACATGTGTAAACATATGAACAAGTGTAAACATATGAACATGTGTAAACATATGAACATGTGTAAACATATGAACAAGTGTAAACATATGAACATGTGTAAACATATGAACATGTGTAAAGTCATGATGAGACTCTGGAGTCTGAACTGAACCTTGAATACTTTGTGTTTCAAGGTGTCCACAGGATCAACATCCCGCTCAAACTCAAGGTACGTCTGATTTATCATTTTGTTCATAGGATGTTTAACAACATTTAAAGTTCCGTTTGTTTACTTCTGGTTTGTTTTTTTGTGCAGAAACATTTTATTGTTATGCAAAGTGTCTTTTATCCAGATGATCGAATCAGTGCCCGGTAGGTTGGACTCATCTCACCAGTAACCACAGAATGACCCGACCAGCAATGCTTCGTGCTGTGCTTTGATGAGTGCTGATGTGTTGACAGATATGATATTAAGGGCTGTGAGGTGAGCCGCTGGACAGAACCGGTACCAGAAGGAAGCCCCATCATTGTGGTCCTCAAAGACCTGAACTTTGAAGGCCAGTGCATCACTCTGGGTAAGAACCCGCGTGACCGTTCCTGCTTCTGTTGTAGCAGCGCCGCTGGACCCAGTGTTCAACAGAACCCCCGTTGGTGTCTAACGTCTGCAGACCAGCAGCGTCCGTGGCTCCTGCAGCAGGTGGAGATCGACACGCGCTTCCTCCAGAGGCTCAACGTGTTGGACTACAGCCTCCTCCTGGCTCATCAGAACCTACAGCACGACGAGCGGCACCAGAACCTCTCGCTTGCTACGCTCATCATGAGAACCAAGAAGTAAAACACAGCAAACAGACACTCACTGTAGAAGAATGGAGGTTGTTACTGGGTTTTGATGCTGGACATGAAAAGGAGCCATTAGAGACAAATCTGTTCTGTGACCCATAAACTAAACGAAACCTCTGACATATGACATATATCCAAGCATTTAAAACAACAACTGTGAAGGTTCTGTTGTGGTTCTGTTGAGGCTCATTGTCATCATCCCTCTCTTCAGGTCCGTGAATATCGGTTCCAGCCCCGCTCACACCGAGGTGGCTGCGGTTCCTGGAGCGGTCCCGGAAGACGAGCCCACTTCACCGGTACCGGGCCCAGACGACAGCGGCTGCTGGCTGCAGCCACGGGCAGGAGCCGCAGACAAGATGCCAGAGTTCCGGGCCCAGAACCGGCGCCTGCTGCCCGATCTGAAGAACCCTCTGCACGTCATCGACGGGCCGGAGCAGCGCTACTTCATCGGAATCATTGACATTTTTACCGTGTACAGTTTCAGGAAGAGGCTGGAGCATCTGTGGAAGCGACTGCGACATCCGGGCCGGTCCTTCTCCACGGTCAGCCCGCGGGCCTACAGCACCCGGCTGTGTCGGTGGGTGCAGAACCACAGCAAGTAGGCCCGGCCCGGGAGAGGAGCGTGATCAGGTGACACCTCCACATGCACTGACATCATCTTTGCAGCCTTTTCCTTTTGCCGGTGCTCCAGTCGCAGCCTGTCCTGGTGTTTGTGTCTCTGTGGGACCACAGAGGAACCAGCTGTTCTCCTCCCACGTGGTCCTTCCTTAATAAATGAGACAAACCCACCGGACCATGAGTGGGAAAAGCTGAGACGCAATATGCAGCGCCGAGCCCAAAGACGAGTGAAGCTGTGATTGAAGGTGTGTGAGCTTCATGTGAACAGGATGAACCCAGTCGGAGCATCTACCTCAAAACCATTAAAGCTGGAGGAATATTTCAGCCTGACTGTGCTGCTTTCTGTCACGCAAATAATAAAAGGGTTTGATCTGAACACCAACACACGACGTTGAGCTTCAGTCTGAGGTTTGACTAAACCTCAGCCACGTGGCGACGAGGTGCCGACCTCTACATTTACAATAATGAGCTTTAGAATGATTAAAGGGAAACACTGTTTATTGTTTTTACACTTTAGAGTCACAGTAACATGAGGACGGAGCGTAAAACAGGATCACATATTATGAAGAAGCATCAGTGGTATTTATGGAACATTAATGGGAACAAAGCGAACAGAACGAGGTGCAGCATGTGGATCGTCTGTCACATGGCAACGCTTCTGCTTCCTGTCTGATTTAACGGAAAAGATGCAAGGTGACAAACGCACACCACACACTCAGGGGTGAGGCCACATCAGGGATCAGACTGCAGTCACACGGGACTAGAGGCCTGAGTGTGACTGGGTGTACTGCTCCGGGGCCGGCGGGCCGGCGCCGAGGCTCCATCAGCTCAGCAGCTCCAGGTACGAGACGGGAACTTTGCCCTTCTCGTTTCCCCGGTGTCCAACCAGCCAGTCTGGGTCCATGCCTGGTACCGTGTAAACTGTGATCAGCTGAGGGAAGAGTTACATGGAGTCACACCTATTGAACGTCTGCGCCACAGTTACGGGTGACGTGGCCGTACCTCGTCAGCCTTCAGCGACAGCTCGCTGCCGTCGTGGCCGTCGTAGTCGTACAGGACCTTGGCCTTTCTGCTGCCGGTGACGGGCAGCTGCGTGCCGGGGCAGGAAGCCGTGGCCTCGGGAGGCGACTGTCCGGGCAGGAAGGCAGAGGAGACGGGGCCGGGGCAGGCGGCGGCGGAGGAGGAGGAGGAGGAGGGGGGGGCCCCGGCAGCGTTGGCACATCTGCAAGGACAGATGGGGGAAGTTGAACTATTGAGGTTCCATGAGCTCTGGGGGGTCGAGGGTATTAGTAGGATGGTACTGTAGTTCAGGACCCTGACCCGTCCTGGACCAGTGACTACTGAGGAGGCTGATGCGTCTGCCAGCACAGTGTTTGATCACATCCCTCTGAGCATCTTGTGGGAATTATAATTAAAAACCCTGTTAATTTATTTTTTTGTTTCATTTAGTTTGTATTTATCTAATCACAGCACAGAATAGTTTAACTTAACCAGCAGATGAGGTGAATCCGTTTGACCTCATCTTGGTTTGTGTGATACTCAGCTGGTACCTGTTTTTGTACCTCTCTTCACCTTCCTCACCTCCAACCTCTGTGTTTCCTCCTGTTTTGTTGGGGCTCGTTTTTACTTCATGTTTTTCACCACTACTGTGACAAACATGTCAGAGGCCATCTTCGTCTGGTGTTTCATGTTCTAGATCTTCTGGAGCTTCAGATTATTCCGGTGTTTGAGTAAACACTGATCTAAACTGCTGATCTTAAAGGTCCTGTGGTTTCAGGCATCACAGGCTTTATCCTTTAAATCACACGGTGCTGCGCTCATTAAACCCACAGTGACTAATAACTATTGTCCTGGTCCGATTCTCTCACACGTGTTGTATCAAAGCTAGACGCGGCCTGAAGCCTCACCGGCTCAGCTCCCGCTGAAGCTCCTGCGTGTAGTGGTGACACTGAGCGTAGTAAGTGGCCTGGGCGTCTGCGAAATCCCTCAAACAGTGCAGATGGTTGAGCTGGAGGAGACAAGCAGAGTCACCGCCCACACATCAGTAAACGACAGAAGGTCGCTTCATTGTCGTCAGAGCCATCAAAGCATCTCAGCCGGGTCAAAGGTCATAATGTGAATTTATTCTAACTATGTGTCAGGAAGCGCGTCCGGGGATCCAGCGCCTCCGTGGACTCACGTGTGTGCTGCTGATGCCCTCCAGCAGCAGCCTGGTGACCTCGGCCTGCCGGTCGAACTCCGTCTGCGCCACTCGCAGCTCGTGCTCTGCCTGGAGTTAGACACGGTGTCAGCAACACACACACACACACACACACACACACACAAGCACACGCGCACACACACGTACCGACCTTGTCCACCTCCTCACTCAGCAGCTGACGGAGGCAGCAAGGAAGAAGAGGGAAATCTGTCAAAGCTACTGGTACCAGTGACACATCTGTTCTCTCAAGTCACATAATGAGTTAAACAGTAACTGCTTAATTAGTTAACCTAGACTGGCTCCACTTCAGGTACCACAGTGTAAAATAAAGAGCTAGAAATAAATCACGTCATTAAAACGGAGGATGGTTACTATGGTAACCAGCGGCAACGCATTAGGAATTATTTACGATTATTCCTGTTGCTGCTGCAGCGTTTTATTTTTTTTAACTAGAAAATAGTACACATGACTGTAATTAGGAAAACTGAAAGACTGAGTGACAAGCAACAATTTGACAGAAAGTAAGGAATTTAGAGGTTTAGAGTTATTCTGTGATGACTGATTGATGACATGTGGGACATCTGACTTCTCACCGCTGATGCGCTGGCTGACAAGACATAGTTTCGAGGCCTCGTCTCCTGAAAGTCAGGTGCAGCCTATAAACAGGAGCAGAGAGAAGCAAACACATCATGGGAGAGTCATAAAATCCATCCAGACGCTAATAACCAAAGGAAACCAAGATATTTGAATCATGTTAATAATGATATAAACGATCTGTGACCTGTCGCCATGGTTTCATCATCACCGCCATCATTAAATCAGTTCATGGTCTTATTGATGTCTGTTAATCACTTTCTTCCTTTTCTCTAGTTTTAGTGAAATTTCGTGGATAATAACATTAACAGCACTCACACGAAACACGTGCATCTCCAGTTTCAACTGGTTTTAACTGGTCACAGGCTACTGGAGGAGAACAGTACAGGGAACCATCGGACTCACAGCTGCTTTGGCCTCTGCCTGCTTGGCTTTCTTCAGGCGAGCTTTGCAGATATCCAGATCCAGCCGCCGGTTCTCCAGAAGCCGCTTCTCTTTCTGCACAGCAGGTAAAAGGTTTCAGCCCGACACCGTGCAACAGCAAAGCACCGACGGAGACGCGGGCGTCCTCTTACTGCTATCGTCCTCCAGTCTCCTTCCAGAAAGTTGCGCAGAGGAGAGAGGAAGGTGGCGGCTGAGGTTTGGAGGAACTCCTGCTCAGCTCCTCCCAGCCTCTTCTGGTACTCTCCCACTGTGATCAGGGTGCTGCCTGCGTTCGAGGACACGGACACTGGTCACTGTCGCTGATCATCAGAGTAACTGAGCGTTGGAGAACCTTCAGCTTCACGGTTCCAGCCACCGCTCCACTCACCGTACGGGGTTTCTGGCCCAAACTCCTTGGCGGCCTCCAGCATGTACTGACCCAGCAGCTCAGGGTTGGTCGTCCTGGAGGGAAGCTTCTTGTCCAGCTTGTCATAGATGAACTCCTCGATGCGAGCACCTGGACGGAGGAGGAGACGCCCCAAGATGAAACACGGACCACGACTGACGGTTACACAGTAAAATAGCCTCAATGAAGCCATCAGTCATGGATTCACTGGCTCAGTTAAAAGAATTGTGTGTGTGTGTGTGTGTGTGTGTGTGTGTGTGTGTGTTCGGCCCAAACACAGGATCAAGATGTGTTACTTTACTACAGGACCTGTCATTGAAACTACTGTTACCATGACAACAACAAGGCTGCTGTGACCTGACCTCCCCTACGTCATGTGGAGGACTGGTTCTGTCAGAGGACGTGAAGCCACGTGTGTGGACAAACATACAGACATCTTAGCGACACATCCAGGTCCGACATCCTTCTCAGATGGATGCGGCTTCATGGACAGAGGGAGAAACGCTTCACGTGCCTCAACCTTCAGATGACCCACAACATTCAGTGACTTTAAACTGGAACAACAGCGTTGCCGCTCATCTGCTCACGGTAACATGAGGCCCTCTTATTGCACAGCTGATGCCCAGTGTGTCTGTTAAATGCTGACACACGTTTGTGCGTTTCTGTGTTGACATGAACGAGTCGATGGCTGTCTGCATTTTAACACCAGGTTGATCGCGCTGCAGCTGCTGGTTATGTTGGTTATAACTGCATCTGGGTTAAAATGGTTCAGACACAGAGAAACGTACCTGTGTGGTCGACTGCAGCATGGACGGTGCAGAGAGACAATGAAAGGAAACGTTAGACATTTCTGCTGGTTTGTAACCAGCACTCAGAAAGTCTCAGACCACAAAACATTTTCATGCTCCACACATACGTCTATGTTCAAACAAACCCATGAGGGAGACAAAGCCGTGGGACAGTTCAAGCTAAAGGTCGTGACTTCTTGTTTAATGTGTGGTGGAGCCCAGAAGGATCCTGAACATCACTGCTTCCTAGGACTCATAGCAGGAAGCCTAAAGGAGCCGCTTACTTGGGTTGGGCTGCAGGAGAACCTCTGTCTGCCGCAGGATCTTTTCAGTCCAGTTCTTGGTTCCGTCAGCTCGAGTGATGAGGTTCTCCAAGTGCGGATCCAGTTCTGTCTTTTCAGCCTGGCCCAGTTTCTCCTCTGTGAACTATGATACAAAAGTCTTTTTAGGGCAAATACAAAGTTCATCACACATTAAGTCCACGTATGTAGAGGAACAAACATAAAACGTCTCCAGGGCCAAACATTCATGACACAGACTCAAACAGAACTCTAAAGATAAACACCTGGACCAGGTCCAACATCAGCATCACGGCTTTCTGACCAACTAAACTCAGGTCTCACTGAGCAGAGATATAAAGGGTTCATGTGGAGTTTGTTCAGTTTTACATCGTTGACCTTGTTCTAGAGTGAATTGACAATAAGGAAGTGTGAAAGTGTTGATTGTGATGAACTAAGATGTGGCCTTCGTGAACTTTCGGACCTGAACACAGACAGAACGGTTGGACCAGTAACAGAACACAGACAGGATCAGTAACAGAACGCAGACAGGACCAGTAACTGAATGATTGGAACAGTAACAGAACGCAGACAGGACCAGTAACTGAATGATTGGACCAGTAACTGAACGACTGGACCAGTGACTAAACGACTGGACCAGTAACACAACACAGACAGGACCAGTAACCGAACAGACAGAAAGGCTGGACCATTAACAGAACACAGACAGGAAGGTTTGAGGCAACATGAGGTTCCAGTAGCTCAGTAAATCACGTGAGGGTCCCAGAGACCATCGATTGTATTGAATGTTTATAGCTCATCGCTAGAGGAAACAACACTCATCCAGCTGTTTTTGAGCTGGATGAGCTCTCAGGTTTCACATAATTAGTCCAGGTGACATTACGCTGGTGCAGCGTGATCAGAAGTAACCTGAGCCCGTGCTTGTTGAAGTTAACGGTGAGGTTTAACTGTGGAATATGATTATCGAACAATAAGCAATATACTGTACGCTCGGAGGCATTAGACCCAGTTTGATTCTCTGCTCTTTCAGTATTTCTTGGAGTGAAACTTGAAGGCACAACTTGAACGTAACACAGTAACCGACGTGGCCTGAACATGTGCATTAAAGCAGCTTCGACAGGTTTGTTGTGGAGTTTCGGGCACGATGAAGCGCGGAGCCGTCCACGGTGAAGCGATTCGGAGCAATGACGTCACAAGAGCCGTCATCAATGATGGATCAGGCGTTTATCGGATTACAGCCGCACACACGGCGTCAAACACACCTGTGTTCCTCCTGACGGTGGTCGGAAAGAAACCAACGCGTGTTTAACAGCTGTCAGGAGCCTTGTTTACCAAAGGCTGCCGAATGAAGCTGCCGCGCATCAGGCAGCAAACGGCACGCGCCAACGGTTTACCTGCACCGCTCGGTTGAAGAAGAGTCCAGCGTCACAGGCCAGTTTCCTGACGTTGAAGTCCATGGTGCCGAGCGCAGGACGCGTTGTTTCCCCGCAGAGCAAAGACTCCCGATCAGCGGCGACGATGGAGAAGCCCCGGGTTGCGGGACGACGGACGAGGTGGAGTCACGTGTCAAACGCTTACCATATATGGAGTTGGCTCCGAACTGCAGAGGGCGCTGCGTTCACGGTCGATAGAAAAACAGAAGAAGACGGTCAACAACTGATTCAGTGTAAAGAAAGCTGAGAATGAAGTTAAAGACGTCCACGCTGTTGTAACAATACACATGTGTATATATCTTAACAACCATCAAACTGTTTGAATTTATATACAAATAATGCCCAATAGATCACAAAAAAATAACTTTATGTCTTTGTTTGGTTCATACTTGAGCCAAAAAGTAAATACAATCATTCAAAAAGAGTGAAAGTGCACCCTAAACTGTCATTTAATTAAAGGACATTTTATCCAAAAAGAGCAAAGTAAATTCCAAATGAAAACTAAACCGTTGTTGTAAATGTTTTCCATCCTACCAGACATACATATTAAACCTATTCAACAATTTTGATTTTTCAACAAGTGTGATGTTGTCAGTGTCTGACAGCAACAAGAGCTTTAATTTCTTAATACTAGAAAATGATACATCACAGAGATAAAGCACGATACAAGACACAATAACATATTTATTAATGAGAAATGTTCTTCTATTGTTGTTTTATTCAGTTCTTTTTATAGAAAAAACAATAGACACTTATCAGCTGTCTACCCTTCAATTATCTAATGCATTCGCTACACCAGAGAGCAGGTGAATGGACTAATCTATTAAAATCTAAAAGTGTTGGCTTTATTCTGTGATAGTGAATTTAAGAATAAGGAGGTTTATTAGTAGGCAAATGTCATTTTTTTAGTAGTTCATCAAGAAAACACAGGACACATTCCTTTAACCACTCCCGCTTTATTGCTTTTTCATGTTTTTCACTGATGACCTGGTGCTATGTAAATTTAAAAAATGCACAAAATATGGATCAAATGTTGTTCACTCAGATTTCAATCACACTTTGAGGATTTCAGAAGCATCCTGATATTAGAAGACAAGGTCACAGCAATTCTTCTACCCTTTATTTTTTTAACATGCACTGCTATAAATATGGTGGAACTCTTGCTACCTGCTGTCAGCGACATGGGGCTTGTAGTCTACACATGAAAAGCATAAAGACTTAAACCTAGAATTAGAAAGAGACCAAGATGTTTATTCAAACATTGTCAAGCCTAGAAACTAAAAACTTGACCAAAATAACTGGTGGTTAAGCTTCTTCATATCTGCACATGATAATTAAAGACAGAAACAGTTTGTGAGTTCATAAAACCTTTTATCTCACAACACTGCCTGACTGAACATTCACTCACACGTTTGAAAAAACAGAAACTTAGCTGGACCAGATTCTCATAATTTACAAACACCTGTACATCACAATCAGGAAATCAAGTCTGTGAATAAAACCAACATAGGTGATATGAAACATCAGCTTCACTTCCAAACATGTTTCAGAACTGAATCTGAGTAAGAAGCACTAAGTAACACACTGATAGGAGGCAGACTGTGGGAACCAGCTCAGGCTACACGGTGCCGCTACATGGAAACCTGGTCAACGAGTTAAAAAAAATATGTGATTTTTAGGTTCTGATAGAATCCCAGGATCAGAGGGTGAATGAAAGTCCAATGTTTTATTACCAGCACAGTACTGAACGTGTGCGGGTCGGGTCAGGCTACAATGGCACCGTCTTAACATGTTCACCATCCTACAGTAGATAAACCAAACAGCTCAAGTGCTCTCATAAATAAAATCCAACACTTTAGTTCGATCATCAGCATGATCACTGTAAATGAGAAGTCTTTGGATGCTTAAATGGTGCCTGGACACATAGAGAACTGAAGATGCTGAATAATTTAGATCAAACTCTTACTTTGATAAATAAATATTGGAAATTAAAAAAAAACAATATAGAAAATAAACAAAATGAAAATGAGTTTAACTAGACTGGATTTTGTTTTATATATTTGACCAGATTTGCGTTAAGGACACTTAAACAAAAAACCTGACCTACCTCAAATTAATAAATTCTTAAATGACCAATCTTTTGAAGATTACAGATGGGACTCTATACAGCTGTCAAACAGGGGTCAGTAGAACGTTCTCCCAACTGATGATCCAGATGTTAAGGCCTCACTAGTTCAGGTTTTGATTGACCTCTAGTGGTAATGTCTACTTAAAGAACCAGAGAATGAGCTTCACTTTGATGTTTTTACTTTTTGGTGACATTTTAACTCACTGAATTCCAACCACATAGAACTTCAAAAGTAAACGTGTTTTCTCTATGACAGCAAACAAGAGCTGAGGTTCACCGTAACGTGGAATAAGGTCTTTGTGTTTCATCAGTTCATCTTATTATACAACGTGACAATTATCCATCCAACGTCCCTAAAGCTTTTTCATCTCAAAGGGCCAAGTGCTACGATCAGAGTACCGAACCAGGTAGAAACAAGGTGAGCCATGTTGTCTATAGTGTTTCCATCATCTTGCACAATGTAAGACCAACGACTGAGGCATAAACAGTTGAACGTCAGATCATGATGGGAGGAAACAGAAATGTGCTGTCCAGATGATGTGAGTCCAGTCACAATCAGTCTGTTGCTGCTTTATAGATAAATAGTTTGTTTTTTTAAGTATCAGGAACCTTTTTAACAGTACTTATTTTGCTCCTATAATGTGACATGTCTTATCCATCTGAATGATGCTCAAACCTCATTGATCAGGATGAAGCTAGAGTTTTTATGCGTTTGGATTAGGCACTGCATGTAAACATGGATGGTCAATGGGTAGTTCCACAGCCTGCCTCAAACAGAACAACAGCAAGTTTGATTTGTGCCTAAGACTGAAGACTAGTTAAGTCAAGACAAGTGGAGACAAGGGGTCAGTGTGTAATCTGAATGAAGCAGCACGTTGACCAATCAGGCTGAGTTAGTGATCATTGCTCCTGTCAGCCTTGTTTTCTGAAACACCTTCAGCACCTGAGCTTCAACAGAGACTCCGACTGCTTCAATCTCCAAAATGCCCAGAATATATTCAGTAGTGTGACATCCTACATTTTTCTCATACCAAAGCACACGGGGAACCTCACTGTTCTGATGCAGGAGACCAACCAACATCACAACCAGTGAACAGCCTCTAGCTGAGCAGGAACTAACAATCAACTGGTGACCAACACTTGAACGGGCAGTGGCTCAGGAGGTAAACAAAGGGTTGCGGTTTGATTTCCAGCTCCTCCAGTCATGTGTCTTTGGGCAAGATGCTGCAGAACGTAGACAAGCTCCACAGCAGCTCTTCTATTGGTTTGATTGTGTGAATGAGATGCAGTGTCAAAGGGTCACGCTATGAAGTGTGTCTTTGGACATCAGACCTTCAGTGTGTTAGTACGAACAACTTCCAGCGTTTCCAGAGACTCAGAACCCTCCACTGAGATTAACAATGGTGTGTGTGTCAGCCGTTCATCCTGAATGTGAGGAAGGGGCTTCTGTGCAGGACAGTTAAGTTCTTCAAAGCCTTTCTCTAAGGAGCTATAGCATCTCATAGCTTCCCCAGAATTAGTCTTTGGTCCCCATGATAGATAGTGGAATACTGACAGCTCTCAGAAGAATCAGGTTCAAATACCAGGAAGAAAAAAATAGTGAGCTTCAACTAAACCCAAAGGATCCAAATGAACTAAACTATGTCTGACCGAGCAAGGATTCTAAATATAGCATCTTATCGAGGACCATGTCAAACCTAAATTAAATACAGATTAAAGTCACAAGTGTTTACAGTTATATTATAAAACATACGCACAGTAAAAGAATGAGACACAGAATATTTACATATATAACAAAGCTGTCGATCCCCGTGCTGGATGAGGAGAGGTTCCCCTCTGTTACACCAGCACAACGCGTCTCTGCTGTCTACACACATAGTGGCTAACATTCACTGCATTTCCGACCACCACTCAGTGGCCTCCACGAGCACAAGTGAGTGTGAGAGAGCAGAGTGAGAACTGAGACCTGATGGCAGCGTGTCTGCTAAACAGTAGCAAAGCATCAAGCTACTGTTTCTACTGTACACACACACTGAGTGATAACAGCCAACCCACAAACCCAAGCCAAGAAGGTAAGCATCCTCACAAAACACCATGAGCACGTCTGAAGTCCTACGTCTCATCCAAACAGCTGTGAAATGATCCAAGACTGTTCTGCTTTATGAAGAAACTATGAAAAATAATGCACACAATTGACCCTTGTGAAGAGAGGAGAGGCATTGGGCTGATCCGACGCTTGCTGAGAATCAGCAAGGTCAACCTCTTTGTCCGTGGTTTACCTCCTGTGCATGGTCTGTGTCCATGGGGTCGTCTTTGAAGTTGTCGCAATGCTCCATTACTTTCCTAGAAAACAAAAAAACATATGAGTGAGTGAGTGCAGTGGTGTGTGGTCCGCTGTGTTACAGCAGGTTACAGCTTCCTCCAGAGTTAACCGACAGCTGCTTGCCCAAAGTGAGGCTGTGGGTAAAAGGAACATGGTTTGTGTAACGTCTTATATGATGCATGTGCAGAACAGCCTGCAGACACAAAGTAGAGATGAGTTTACAGTCCATCTTAAGGTCCCTAAAGCCAAGATCACATCTAATCTAAAGAAATTACTTCTCACTGACTTTTTCTTCAATTTAAAATTTGTAAAAGCTCCCATGTAAAATGTAGCAGATGAGAACTACAATAAATAAACCTGAATATTTTTGTGTTGACCATATTAATTAATATTACTCTCACTGGAACCTACAGTAGTTGTACACTAGTAAGTATCTGAATGATAAAGAACAAGCTATGAATCTTTATGCTGTTTGTTAAGTCTCAAGATCATGGCCGACATGCTTAACAAACTTCCAAAGGATGAATATGAAGTTATGTGAGCTGTGGGTCAGCTCCAGAGGACTGAGGAGTAGTGTGAGGCACAGGTTCTACAGAGCTAGAGTCTTACTGGGCCATGTCCTTGGTCTCTGGCTGTGAGCTGTCCAGTTCAAGCACTTTCTCCAGCAGACGTATTCCTCCTTCCTTTATAAGCAACGGACAATACTTGTTCGCTGCAGGGAAAGAGAGAATGAAAATGTTGAACTAGATCAAACACTATAGGAATAAAAGGTTTGGAACTGAACAGTTTACGGTTTGTGTATCTATTTATCTATAGGAACCAGGAGTATGAAAACTAATCATTCAGAAAGTGGCCAGAACAGCAGTTACTCACGGTAAACTGACACCAAGTTAAAGAGAGCCCACGTGGCCCAGTGCTGGCTGACAGGCGAGATGCTCTGAGGCAGCAGACGCAGGATGGGCTCGAATGACCTACGACAAGCCATCAATTAATAAACAGTCACAGCGACAAGCCACAGACAGACCAGCACCAAAGACGAGTTACATCAATGTCACGTCAGTATTTTAATAAGTTAGACATCGTTTCTAGGAAAAACTTACAGTTTAGTTGATTAAAACACACTTGTCAACAAATTTTGTTTCTTTAATATTTAAGAGTCACCAAACCTGTAGTTGATGTTGCGGCGTGAGCTGACGTCCCAGCTTTGGATGGCCTCCCACATCTTCTCCATAACGGTGTCTCGCCGCGGCTCCTCCATGGACCACACGTCCGGCCCATCAAACATGATGTGTGACAGCACACCACACGCGTTGTACGACACCTCTATCCCGTCGGCCTTACTATCCAGCAGGTAGCTAGCAACGCATCAAACAGGGACCAAAGATTTAAAAAAACTCAATTTCAAACCTGATTGTTGGACTAGATTGTGTTTCCACAGTCGTCTTACCTGAACACTGTGATGAACTGTGGGGTGAGCAGCTGTGGCCTCAAAGCTTTGACCTCAGCGACGTTTCCTAAAAGCCCCAGCATGTTGCGGTGAAGCTCCTGCTTGTCTGGAAATTCCTGGATTATGATCATACAAAGAGAAAATGAGAAGATCGCTTCCTCAGCGTGTGAAAGGCACGATGGTGGACGAATGAGGGGCGTGTGACAGATCGCACTGAAACCAGGAAGATGCTGCTCAAACACTCAACCAGTGGTTCTATACATCAACTAGTTACATTAAACTACCACACCACCCGGGCCGAAACAAAGCACAAAGCCTTGGATCACCAGCATGGACTGACCTTTAAACAATCCAGAAACAGACTCATCCCCCGACAGTTGAGGAACATCTGACAGTTATCGGGGGTCTCGTCAGTGATGTTCCACAAAGCGCTCCAGGAAAACTCCATCACCTGGTCACACTGAGTGGAAGCAAAAGCACAATCCTTTTTAAAAAGGATTTCAACGATGTTAATAAAAATTGATTCACACCATTACAAGTCACTCACCATCCCATCCTGCAACTTCTTTTGAATTAGATTCAACATTGTCTGTGAGGAAAAATAAGAAATAATAGCAACGTTAATGCATCATTTTCCATTCACAGCCCTTAATGTGAAGCTCCTGGTCAAAACACGTCAGGTTTGATGTGATGCTATAAAGCCTTAGCCCATCAGGTCCTCTGATGAACCTCATGGGTTCAACATTAGCGTGTCACACACATGCACAGGGAACAAATCAATAGCTATGAATATGTGTTGGGAATGAAGCAAAGTCTTTCTTGATGTTACCTTGACAAATCCCATCTTCCCCACAGCTTCCTTGTGATGGTTGTCCACCTGACAGACCAAAGCATTGCAGAGGTGGACAGCGATCCTCTGGATGGACTCGTCCTGCCGGGCAGGCTCCAGGATTTTTAGCAGCAGCTGGTTGACGCGACTGTACTGGAACTCCAGCTCCTCTGGAATACTGAAGTTACACAAAGTCAGGCAGCAGTTCCTCTGAACCTGGTGTGGACAGAGGAGACAAAGGGTGAGACGCGAGTGAGAAGAGTGAACGCGATTGAGATCAAACAGGGTCAAATCTTTCATCATCAAATCATTAAATATACCAAAAAAATTAAACCACTTGTAACATTTTAATTGTCACTTGAATCATCATAATAAAAGAACCTGCACAATTATTGTCTGTAGAACAAATAACAGGCTTTGGGTGTGAATCCAGGTTTGTCAATTTTTTATTTTGTTTACCTTACCAAATGCTAGATGCTCCCTCTGGAAACACGAAACATTGTGAACGTGTTCACAAATCCCTCATTTAGCTCGTTTATAATATAAAACCCCTGACCCACTCATGTCCTGCTCCTTCTATCCTCATAAGGACAGGAGACAGGATCCACTAGGGAGGTCACCAGAACGTCGGGTATCAATGTCAGCATTCCAATTTGATGAGAAGCAGCAATGACGTTTGGAACAAGCTCAGGTACGACCTCTATGAGGAAGTGACTGGTTTGGCGTGGATCCAATGACATGAACGAAGAATGTTTGACCACAAGCGTCTCCAAAGTAATCAGAATTAATTCTTTTTTCTTTTTTTTTTTACTAGACAAAGCTTTTTGAAAGAGATGTGACCAGATGTAAGCAGTAATAGAATAACACTGATCTGAAGGTTTTCTTACACATACGCTTGCATTGTATAAAACCTGTATGTGTGTGTGTGTGTGTGTGTGTGTGTATGTGTGTGGCCTGCTATGAACACTAGAACTAAGAACACTGTATTTCTTCCTGACATGTTAGAAGACTTACAGTGACCTCCTGGTACTGCTCCATTCCGTTCAGTACCACTTGAATGACCTCTCGGCGCAACCGCACACTCTGGTCACTGCGATACTCTGTGTTGGTCAGGTAGAACAGAGCGGCACTGCCTGTCACCTGGATACTCTTATCAAACTTATGGCACTTCAGTGCTGCGATGACGAGCTGAAACAAAGACCGGTTTAGAGCAGAGGTCAGGGTTTTACAGGCAAATGGTGCTGCCACCACCATCAGAGAACAGACGCATCACAACGCTTCATACCTGCAGAGCTCGGAGCAGATGGCTACAGTGTTGTATCCTGGCAATGTCAAAAAGCTGGTTGATGGCTCTGTGGGCCAGCTCAGGGCGAAACTCTGTGTAAGCCTCAATGGCATTCAGGACCTGGTCTTCGTTCTTAGAGCCAGTCACCTGAAACAGGGAGGTGGTGAGCAGCTGGTGTTAGCTAAGGTGCTACATGAGGAACATGGACATTTAGCAGGTTCAGGCTAATTTAATCACAATTAATAGTGGAATCCTTGGCTCAAATCCCTCACTATAGTTATCTTATATTCACAAGCATCTTTTCAAAACATTATTATACCAGTGACACTAAAAGTCAAAATTCTAGAAAAGATAAAACAGTATCTACAGGAAAATCAGGCAGCAAATTATACTTCAACAAGTCACACTGAAGGAAGTATTAAAGCAGAGTGTGATGCTAAAGCTGAGCCCTGGTACCTTATAAGCAGGGATGTGTGTGACATTACAGAGGGTGGTGTCGTATAAACCCAGAAACTGCAGGGGCCTCTTCAGCTCTTGGAAGGGGTAGATGCTGCTCTTGCACGGCTCAATGCTGAAAGTGAGAACAATGTGGCACATTAATAGGTTCATATGAACCAGCTGAGCATACACCTACTGAGGCTTATTCACCTTGGTCGTCCCATAGCTTCTTCAAAGTGTGGAACTGTGCAGTTGTCCAGCATAATGTGACCTGAGACGTCTAATGAGACCAGATTGACCAGACGCTGCACAATGGCCGTCAGGATTTTCTTGGTCATCTTAGACTTCGAGGTCCGTCTGCTCTCTCGCGAAATGTCAAGATGCCTGAAGAATTAAAGAGTTTTTATTGTGACACAATGACAAATGTTAGACTCAATTCAGATTATATATCCTATTTCTATATTATATATAGAAAGAAATATTGGTACATGTGGACAGTTTTCTTTTCTACCCAACTATCCTTAAAGTGCAACATTTATTTTTGTAACTAGTGTTTTAGAAAATCTTTCAGCCTGGGTAATTTAGACGTTATCAGGACAGAGTGAAAGTCAAAAGTCATTCTTAAAATATCAGAATATGCATGACCTGAAAACACTTGCTTTAAGTTGGACTGAAACTCATTTCATTTTCATACTGGTTCTAATTTAAATTTAGGTAAAAGATTAATTTATTGCAGGATTAAGTGGACAGTAAAGTTCAAGTTTCTATCAGCTGAGCACTTTCAGGTTACAACCATTGCTGTTGTTGTGTGCAGTTGCTATAGTTACACATGCTGCCATCTTTGTTGTGTACCGTTACCATGGTTACAAGCATTCTTCCTGTCTATCAAGGCTAGTGTAAACGTCTATTAGTCTATTAGTTCTCACACTTCACAGTTGGGGGGATATGGTTAGCTTCTCACTAAGAAGTTGTTTCATTATATTTTTATGTTATAAACAAAATAATTCATAAACGTCAGCATGAAAATGGTCAAAGCTAATCCTCAGGGGAGGAAGTAAAACTACTGTTTTATGGCAAAGCACAGGAGACATATCTAGTTAGAAATGGACTTTGGTCATGGACAAGAGTCCAAGGCTTCACAAACAGAAACTAGACTGAGTTGACAAGCAAGAATCTCTAATAATGTTGGATTTAACTGTAACAATATGACATGTGCCAACTTACCTGAGGTTAACAAGCTCCACCAGTGTACTGACCAGCTCATCAGACAGGTCCACATTGTAGAGAACAAGAGAGGCCAGTCTATCTTTCCACTGGGTGAGGAACGCTGTTCCCAGCAACTGTACGTTAGACAGATCTAGTGACGTGAGTGATTTTAGGGGTTTAAGTAGAGTCTCTGCATCCACCTCATCAGCCAGTCCTCCCAGATTGAGTAACCTTAGGCGGTTGAACCCCTGGAAGTTAAAGTCCGTCTCCAATGAAGCAGGGCTCTCCTCATACTCATCCTCAGAGTCTTCGTTGCAGGCTAGAGGGGCACCGCCTTTCCTATAGAAGATGTGGCTGCAGCCGAAAAGACAGAGAGACACCAGTGTCTCACGGAAGCAGGTCAGTGTTTTCAAGCTGCGGGATGACAGACTGTTGCAGTAGGTCAGGTGGAGCTCAATCAGGTCCTAGAAACGCATACAAAGAAAACAACCTTAAGTTAATGACATGCAGTGGGTGTGAACCTTATGATCACATTAAGCTACAGTAAGATGTGATGATAGAGTGTTGTCTGCCCATTACTGCGTCTTGCTTTGTGAGTTTTCAATCATGTTCTGTATCTTTGAGGAACCAAACCACAGTTGACTCCTGGACCTGAATTTTTGTTTAACATTTTAATTCTGTTTCGCGATCATATTCGATTCATTCAACACATCTGGATTAAGGACAGTCAGTAACGGAGACCAAGCTTCACTCAGTCCTAATTATCATTAGGATTTATTTAACACACACTGCTGTGACCTCCATAATGGAAATATGGTAGAATTATCACTTTTTTGACAGCTTCACCCTAAAACGAGGAAAATAAAACCTTTTAAAAATTTCCAGTAATTGAAAGAAAACAAAAGACTCATTTATTTTAAATGGGAACGTTTTCTACTTGAGAGGGTTCGAAAGAAAATGCCGAACAGCACTGTAAGCTCAGGTTGAAAAATGTTGTCCCACCTGTTTCCGAATAGCCTCCAGATCTCTGTCGCGTACAAAGTCCTCCCTCAACTGTACCCGGGTCAGTCTGGTGCTTCGAGGGTCTGAGAACAGTTGAAAGAAGCTCTCCTCTGGCTCAAAGGTACTGTCAGTAAGGACCAACTCCATGTATCTGCATAAACAATCACACAATGTAGCCTGAAAATCCCCCATTTAGACAGGACATTTTCAACAACATGACAGAAATACAGAAATTAGGTGAGCATGCATGCGGCTACGCACATGTTGACCAACTTGTCGCAGATTTCGCTGGGAAGGAAGATGTCTGAACGCAGGCAGAGCTTGTTCCTGACTCCCTGGTAGCACATGGTCTTTCTGAGGTTCCTAAGGCAGAAGACCGTTGCCAGGTTCATGAGGCTGTCAGGGTTGTCGCCTGCTTTGGCTGCCATCTTATCGTCTCTTTCCCTGGCTCAGATCACAGACTGGGCCGTGCAGGGACCTTGGTGGACAAGCGGTGGACGCAATGAACGCAGGGGTCAACAACTGGTGGGAGGCGGTAGGACAAATTCCCATAGATATGATAAACAGAACAACAGCAATAATAAATGTAGCAGGTGACTGGAGCAGATGTTCAACCAAATAGTCAACATCCAAATAAACCCCAAACCTTGTCAGTCTCCATCATTAGTGTATGTCCATGGGACAAAAACTATGCACAGTATATGCACAAGGTAACAGATCATTGTGTGATACGGCTGATGACCAGCAGGAACGTCACATCCATTAAACGTAGCATTTCTACCGCTGCTTCACCCATGCATAGCTAACGTACCTGTCATCTGCTGGTAAATATTACTGACAACTTTGTTACAATTGTTTTTAACGCTAAATGATTTTAAGGTGTTAACCCCACCTGATGACCCCCAGTAACAAAAAGCACCGCGGCTCAGCTTAGTGTCTGCTGGCACTGTCAGTACCATCACATATAACATGGACACTGTGGGTAAAAACACAGTTACTTAGTTAGCAAGCCAGCTAGCTAGCTACACTACACAACAATGTATTTTAACGACACCAACGCGTAACAGCCGGTGACAGACAACAACAGTTAGCCTCGTGTGTATCGCGAACAAAAACCCCAAAACTCCAAAAAGCAAAAGTTGTTGCTGTAAGTTAAACCTTAAATTTACAGATACGATGTCAGCAGAGCACTTCAGCGTCCAACTTAGCTTGCTGCTAATGCTAACGATGACTTTCCCTACTATGGTGTTAGCTACCTTAGCTGCTTGGGGCTAACGCTAGCTATAGTAAGTGTAGCTGCATATTACCGGGGCGGACGTGCCGACAGCGGTCAGCGAGGTCTGGACGTGTGGCTCATCAGCCAGTACTGTACCTTAGCTTCCGCCAAGGCTGTGTGTCCTGGCGAGGGCGAGAAACTCAGGTATCACTCACTAGTCTTCACTCATCTGATTTTCGCTTTCGTCCGAAGTCAACAAACAAACTCCTCCTCCTCCTCCTCCTCCTCCTCTTCTTCTTCTTCTTCTTCTTCTTACTAGTGAGTTTCTCTTTTCTTTCTCACCAGCTCCCACCACCATTATTCCTGTTCCTCTATCTAGACTTTTATATAATCTAATTCTGTCAAGTGTATCGACAATAAATTTATTTTTGTCTAATTAGGATAATGGTTTATTATATTTTAATACCTCATTGTTATTCATAAACTCGAATCTTTCAAACCACCACTATTAACTGATATTATTTAATAAACCTATTTAGGTTTGATTAAAATAGATACAAATGTTGCCAATCAGCATCTTCAGAGTATGACGTCAGCAGCTATGGGCGTCTGATCTGCCGGCACGCAAGAGTTTGCAGCTGGCAGGCAGCAAACATTGTCTCTTTAATGAGCGTTAGTCAAGTGTGACCTTTAAACAAAGCTAAATGAACTTGTTCTGGCAGAGGGCGTGGGTCCACCCTGCACACACGTCTACCTGCAGGCACACAGCAGAAAGTTCTGTGTGGTGTTGAAGAGGACATTCAATTCAATTCAATTAGGCGTGTGCAAGGACTGACTGCTGGCAGGAAAACTAGTTATGTTTTTTGTATTGGATGAAGAAAAAAAAATTCTGTTAAGATGCAGATGGAGCTGAACTGGTCAGAAGAGCACGGTGCATAAAGACAGGTGAGATCTGGAGAGTTCTCTGCTGAACACCTGGCAGTGAAGGCACTTCCAGCAGGGATCAGTTGGGGTTTGTAGAGCAGACGGTTTTTACAATGGGGTGAATGGGGATGCTGAATCCACTATTGGGTTCTTCTGATTTGTGATGCCTGAGCTGCAGATAAAGACTAAACTGGTGCCATCATGCCTGAGCATGAGAAATATTATTGGTCCAGGAGAAAATCCTGCTGGTGAATCCTAGATCCAAGGTACCCAAACGTATGAGCATAGAAGAGAAAAAGAGATAAAAGGGATGGATAAACAACAGTAATGATCTGAAAGATAATGAGATGAGTAACAAAGGGTGTCCCACACGGGTTATACCCTATAAAGAGAAAACGGCATCCTCAGGTCCAAAGCAAAAAAAAAGGCTCATGGTTCGAATGAAAAGACAAAGTTCGCCACAGAACAAAGAAACACCCTGTAAAACCAACTCAGTGACCTGTCGATACTGCGTTTGTCTTGGAATGTGATGGGACTGGATGCCAGGCAATCTGGCACCGAGGTGTGAGCAGGAAGCCAATTTAGTTACTTAACAGTTCTGTCATAGTGCAACTGTTGCTTCCTGCTGTGCAGCGATTCTCGCTTCAGAGTTCCGACTCTCAGTTTCCTATCTGATCTTGTGTTCTTTCCACAGACGGACCCCCCCCCCCCGGACACTGATGGGACCACGGAGGGCCATGGCTTTTGCCAACAGCAGTCACCAGCTCTGACGGAGGCTGAAGGAGCGGGCGTGGATGGACACCTGATCACCACAGAGCTGTGTCAGAGGTGACCGGTCGGGGATCGATGCTCACATCAGACTTCACGTGCATCAGCAGGCGTCGTGTCCAGAGGGTCTCTGACCACTGAGCCAGTGTTGGTGCTGTCTGACGGCAACAAGCGGAAGAAAAGCTCTGCTTTGTGGATGGTGCTTGAAGCCTTTGAAGGATGTGTGACTGACTCACACTCTGGTGAATGTTCACTGCTGTTACACTATAGGATCTACAGTTTAACCTCCCACCTGATGTAGTATGAGCATATGATCATATTAGTTATTTTGACGCACACTTTCTCTAGTTTTGCACTATATACTGTTTTTATGTGAGATCAATAAAAAAGTATCTTATCTAAAAAGAGTGTTTACTTGTTGGATTCACCAGTTTGTTTCAGAAAATCACTGTTACATCCCCTACTCTTATTGCTGACACACACATTGGGGCCCATCTGAGCTGGGCAGAGCTGATTTCACTGTGGACAGTTCATCACTTTGTTTCCGACTTTGACTCACTTCTGAGCCGAGGTTTGTTTCACCCAAACCTAGCAGGTGTTTTGTGTTTTATATTGTTATTTGTTGTATTTAAATCATGTTTGTCTGTTTTTAAAATGTCACTTTGTTTCTGCTTCCCTTGTTTGTGCTTTGTCTTTCTGTTACCCTGTTCCGTGGTGGTTTCTACCTACAGTATACTACAGTATATATACTGTATATTCACTGTAGCCTTCTGGCTTCTCCTCAGGCTCATCTTGGAGCCATCATTTAGGTTTGACATCTTCATGGCTGGTATATGGAAGATGGCTGCAAAAATACATTTTGATTGCTCTGGTGAATATTCACATCCTCTCAGTTAAACTGCTCTATAAAAATGTAAGTAAATGATTAGGAAAACCTGATCAGAGGTCAAATGTTCCACGTGGTCCATTTATTTCATTCGCCAAATCATTTTCCTTTAAGTAGAAATCTTCTGGGTTCCTATGGAGCCAGATGGTCAAACCGTGAAAACTGTGTATTGAAGGAATATATAGTGAGTAAATAAACCCGTACTGTTGGACGTGTGTCATGTGCTTGCAGTGACTGAAGCGGCAGCGGACTCGCGGAGCCGCTGACAAGCCTCCGGTCCGCGCCGCCGAGGACGGAAGTGACAGGAGGAGCTGCACCAGAACCAGCCAGCGGGACACGCAGCCGTCAGCCTGGACATGTCTACCGCCTACAAAAACAGGTGAGAGCCGACGAGGCGCGGATCCCCGCCCGTGGTTCGGCACAGCCGCAAACCAGCCGCTCGTTACTCATTCAGCAGCTGGACGGGGCCACGTAGCTAACGGCGCTAGCCGCTCGGCTAACTGGCAAAACAGACGGGAAGTTTGGGCTTCGTTTAAAACACAGGCTGCGAGTGAGCTGTTCGGAATCTGCTCGGTTCGCAGCGTCACGTTCAACGAGACAAACCCGTGAATGTCTCCAACCCAATGCAGGAACTTGTTGTCAGGAGTTCACTAGCTGCGTGCTAGCGCATCAGCTGACACATCACGCTTCCTCTGACTGGTCTGGCTAACGGCTAGCTGCTAACTGCTAGCTCCCATGTCAACACGGCCGTTCAACACAAAGATGCATCGTAGCGCAGCTGCTTTTACGGCTCATTAATTATTCAGTTATCACACGTGTCCCTGCAGAAACGGTGTTAGCTCCGTTTAGTGCGACTGATCTAATGACGCTGTTTTACTGCTGGTTCCGCAGTTGAAACCTCGCTGTGCTACGAGACTGTTTGTTTGCTTTGCTCTGTGTTAGTACTGTGCTGCAGCAGCATTTTATTGTTTGGCTGGTTGAGGCGCAGCTCGGCGCTCTGGAGGCTCCTGACGTTTGGGGTTAATTAGGAATCACGTGATCAAATTATCACTAGATGACGTTCATCTTAACGTAGATGTTATGTTCCCTACACACGTCTGAAAGAGCTGCAAAAGAAAACTAGAAGATCTGTGAGAATAAAGTCATAAAAGCTTTGTTTTCTCAAATGTATCCAGATCAGCAGCTATGGTCCCCGTGGGCGTTAAGGTACAGTAAGAAAATACTCAGATAAATAAAATAGAGTAGAAGTTAATGGAGTGGAGTGGAATCTGAGCTCAGACAATGGCTGAAGCTG
This sequence comes from Betta splendens, assembly GCF_900634795.4. NCBI lineage: Eukaryota > Metazoa > Chordata > Actinopteri > Anabantiformes > Osphronemidae > Betta > Betta splendens. The sequence continues at coordinate 11,763,306 of NC_040892.2, read as the reverse complement.
GTCCTGAACAGGAATTAGACAAAAGCCACCAAAGTAGACCAGGTTTCCAATTCCCAGCAATAATTCTGCTTGTGGAAAACCATCATCCATGAATAACACCTGGAAAACCCTAGAATATCAGGAGACAGTGTAATCATATCTAGTGTCACACCCTTCATTGCTCAGGTAATAAAATGGCAACAATCTGTCTAAACAGATAGACGGTCTATGCAGTAGACCAGCAAAGCAGCAAGGAAATGAAGCCTTTAAAGTCAAAGCTGCAAAATGAAATAAAGTTCACACTTACATGTGTCATTGTAAATAGATTCTACGTTTTGCAGGTTTTGAATACAATGTTGTCTATGTCTGATACTAAACTCTAACTTGGAGAAACAGTCTTTGTCTGCTGGACTAATTGAAACTGGTTACTTGTTTTTAGCACTGTGCTGCATTGACATGTTGTTTGTTCGGTGGGAAAACACGTCGATTTTTGTTCCCCTTCCACAGATACAAAGTCTACTTTATGAGATGAGCACAACGGCTGTTAGAATAGGAATAGAGTCACTGAAGTCAGAGTAATGTGTTTAGTAAAGCTGTAACACCGTGGCCACAACACAAGCGTTGACTGTCTGGGAGCTCAGTCAGTGGGTCAAAAAGCCAGATGCTTCACCTGTGCCCATCACGGCCCGGTTCAAACAGAGGCTTCACCCAGAGCAGCAGTGTGTCTGGATGAGAAGGTTCACTTGACCGTCTGCCATGCTGCTGCTTCTCTAACGCTCCCTGCTGATCACCCTGAGCAGGTGTCAGTCAGCTGCTGGTTGGCTGAGCACATTCTGATCATAATTATTATCCTGATTATGTAATATTTATTCAGCCTGTGAGTTAAATTGTTCTTAATCACTATATAAATATTTTCACTGTTGTCATGGAGACGGGTTGACGGAAAACTAGGTTCATACCTTTTATTAAACAAGCTTATTCCAGCAAAACTATATATTATTAAATACAGTTTGTCTTAAATACACCAAAACAAGTTTTTATATGAATGCAGATTCTTTGAGTGACTGTGAATTTAAGAAAGCAATGATCACACCAGTGGGATAGAAATGAGCCTCTTTGAACGCTGAGAGGTGCAAATGTGTATCTGTTGACTTCTGTATGAAGGACATGAAGCGCTAATGATGTGTATGCTAAAATATGACAATACAGAAAAGTGATGAAAAGTTAAACGCTTTCAATAAGCTGCCAATCTGACGACACTCTCCTGCTTATTATAATATACTGTGAATTGTTATGTTGTTATTATTATTATCATATTACAATTTTTTACATTTTGTTACTAATAATCACAACCTGATTTTTATTTTAGAATACAGGAGTTCAAATTAGCCTTGAGTGAAGAAAACATAAAGCTGAAGACTCTGCGAGAGCTTTGCTTCAATGGTAAACTTGGGAACTTTTGTCTTTTTCCTATAATGTGTATTTTTTGCACTAAGCCTGTTTCTTCTCTTCAGGAATCCCATTTGAAGGAGGCATACGAGCACTTTGCTGGAAGGTGAGTCCTTCTTTTTATTACAGTGTTACGGTATTACAGTGGTTAGACTCAGATCTCTTGTTAAGATGTAGTCTGTGATTCATGACAATTAAACCACCATAAAAATAAATCCCTTATTTACAAGAGGTTGAGGGGAGAGTCTGGGTCATGACTGGAGAGTTCAGGCTCTGATACTGAATGATAGGGGCAGCAGAGGATGCTAAACCATAGACTCCAGATGAGAACAGAGATGGACAGAGATTGTCTGTGAATACGTCCTTCCCGTAATAGTGTTGACTAAACAGCGTTGTGTCCAGGGCTGCAGACTGGTGCAGCTCACACTGATCAACAGCATGTTCTCATGTCTTCCTCAGATCCTTCTCAATTACCTGCCCCTCGACCAGACGTTATGGGAGTCTTTCCTCAAAAAGCAGAGGTACGTGAAACATGTGACGTGTAATTAAACCATGTAAATGTGTCACACTGATTTCAAATAAATCTAGTCTTACTTGTCTGAGAGAGTTTGTGAGAGGAGCTCCTGCAGCTGATGAGTTGACTTACGGCTGTTTGTCTCATAGCTGCGTTTCCACCTGGTTTCCAAATTAAATTGGAAACAAAAAATCTTTTTTAATCATTAAATGTCTGGATAGAAACAAAACACACATAAAGCAAATCAAAGGTTAAAGCTGAGATCTTCAGTTGTTTCCTTTTATTTTATGGAAGAGCTTTTAACTTCTTAGGCCCCATTGTTTTTGGTGGGTCTGACGAGCCATTAAAGCCTTTTCAATTCTTTTCACACCTCACCACCAACCAAAGTTGAGATGGGTGGGGCCTAATGGGTACCTAAGTACCTAAATGAAGGCCCAAGTATTTATTTAAAGCAATAATATTACGTTTGCCAGACAATAAACCGTCCTGAAGCTAAATGTGGAATCTGAGCTGATATAAGAACGTTTCTCATCTCTCACAGGGAAGTGTACTCGCAGTTCTTGAAGGAAATGATCATCCAGCCCGGCATCGCCAAAGCCAACATGAGCTTCTCCAGGGAAGACGTGACCATGGAGGACCATGTGAGTGTCGTGCTGCTCTATCTACAAACTGGATCACAGTAACGGTTACTCACTGTTGGTGAACCAGCTGCTCCTGATGTGATGTTCAAACCCAGCCACAGGTTGATCTTGTTGAACATCTGTTTACTTCACCAGCCTCTGAATCCAAACCCTGACAGCAGGTGGAATACGTACTTCAAGGACAATGAGATCCTGCTGCAGATTGACAAGGACGTGAGGTACGTGAGCTACTTTATTCACTGTGCAACATTTAGGATCCAAACCCATGGAGCGTCTTCCTTTCAGACGGCTGTACCCGGACATGGCCTTCTTCCAGCGCCCCACTGAGTACCCCTGCCAGCTCATCCTGGACCCTCAGAACGACTACGAGACGCTGCGTCGGCGGGTCGAGCAGACCACGCTGAAGGCGCAGACCGTGAACTGCAACCGCAGCGGCGTGACCAACGTAAGTGAGCGGTAACAGCATCCGCAGCTCCATCACTGAACTGGTAACTCGGTAGCAGACGGGTCCAGGCTTTGTTCAGAGCAGCCTTAACTGGACGGCTCATCCTCTTAGCCCTTTTTGTGCTGACCTGAGTCTGTCCCCAGGTGAGCTCTCCTGGAAAAGCCTTGAACCTCTATCCATCCAATGAGTACGAGGTGCTGCCCAATGGGAGTGAAGCTCACTGGGAGGTGGTGGAGCGGATCCTCTTCATCTACGCCAAACTCAACCCTGGCATCGCCTACGTCCAGGGCATGAACGAGATCGTGGGGCCCATTTATTACGCCTTCGCCACGGACCCCAACAGTCAGTGGAAAGGTGCGTATTGTTCAGTTCACCTGAGGGAAGGTCTGGGTGCTGCTCCGGTGGTCTGGGTTCAGGTTCTTGATGAAATGCTGCTGCTCCGACCGGCTGTGACGTGTTGTCGTGGCCTCCTCTTCCCTCAGCGGCTTTCATCAACCTGCTCTTTGTTTATTCTGGCCTCCTCCTCTTGTTCAGAGCACGCCGAAGCCGACACCTTCTTCTGTTTCACCAACCTGATGTCCGAGAACAGGGACAACTTCATCAAGAGCCTGGACGACTCTCAGTGCGGCATCACCTACAAGATGGAGAGCGTGTACTCCATGCTCCGGGACAAGGACCTGGTGCTGTACCTGAAGCTGGTAGGACCCAGGCTCCCCTTCCCGTCTCTGCACCGGCTCTGCACAGCGTCACAACCAGGCTTGTGTCCGTGTCCACACAGGAGGAGCAGAACATCAAGCCGCAGTACTTCACCTTCCGCTGGCTCACGCTGCTGCTGTCCCAGGAGTTCCTGCTGCCAGACGTCCTGCGCATCTGGGACACGCTGTTTTCCGACGAGGACCGCTTCCACTTCCTGGTGCTGGTGTGCTGCGCCATGCTCATGTGAGCCTCCTCCGAACCCGCAGCTCCGACGCCCCCGTCTCCTCCGGGAATCATGGTGTCTGTTTATTTCTTGTTTTCACAGACTCATCAGGGACAAAATATTGGTGGGCGACTTCACCATGAACATGAGGCTGCTGCAGGTGAGGCTTTAGTAGGTGCAGTGAACATGTCTGGACCCGGGCTTCCAGAGTGATGGCTGCTTTCTCTTGTCTCTCAGGATTACCCCATCTCAGACGTGCACACCATCTTGACCAAGGCCAAAGAGCTGCAGGACAGCTCCTAACCTGTCCTCCCTGCTCCCTCGTCCTCGGCCCTGTGCTTTGGAGGCGGGAGCTCGTACTCCACAGACATTGTCGTGTCAGTAAGTGTTTTGGAAGAACATTCTCCACGAGGAGCACGGCCGGCTGCGAGAACCAGCAGCCGGTGGTCGTCTGGTCAGAGGAGGCCGGGTTGAACTGCTGCTCAGGGAGCAGGGAGCTGGGAACCGCGTGAGATCTGCTCCCAGTTAACACTACACCTCCACCGTGGTTCTGTACAGTCTGTATCGAGCAACTCTCTTTTTTTAGTTTTTAAAGTTTGAATGTGGAAGGTTTCTGCTTATCTTTTCATCGATGTGAAGCAGGTAGCAGCATTTCTGGTAATATTTTCAGCCTCTTATTAATAATAAAAATGTCCTGGCGACGGCCTGGTACTGAAGATGTATTAGTTCTGGTGAGAACATGGACGGGGGGTTTCACACAAGACGCTCTCCCAGTTGTTTCCCTCTCTTCCTGCCTCTGAACAAGGACCAGACCTGCCAGATTCAGATTCACTGACCACTGAGGATGCTGAGAGGGTCGAACCAAACGTTGCTACGTTAGACTTAACTTGATGATGATGATGATTCCTCATATTTGAATAGCTGCCCTCATGTACCTTCCTGTTCAAGTCAAACTAGCTAAGTGAATGGACCCAAATCAGCATCTTCTCAAAGGCTTTGTTGTGGTGTCAGTAGAGGGAACAGAACCTGTCAGGAGAAGCATGTGTGTGTTCTGGTAAGGAGCAGATGTGCAGACTCTTCTCAGCGGTTACTACATATTGTTTATTGTGGCCAGTGAACAATGTCACGATGGCTTCTTCTCATTTTGATGGCAGACGCACTGAATGTTTAGCCATATTCACTAACTCCCGTCTGTTAGAGTCCACTTTAAACCCTGTCTGACCCACATCATGTTTAACCCATGACTGTGGAAGGAGTGTCTGTGTGTTCGGCTTCAGAACCCCAGACCATCGGCGCTGTCTGGAGTCAAGCGAAGCCCACAGACGTGCAGATGCTCCTGCAGCAGTGAGGTCTGGTTCCTCTGTGACCTGCATGGACACGAGGCAGCATGTGTCCTGTGTGGGACTTCAGCTGGTTCTGGTCGAGTTCTGGTGAACTGTAACTAGTTTGTAACACATTCACATGTTAATCGTCATGCGATACAGAACACTCCTTGTTTCCAGTAATTGAACCTAATGAAGGCATGATATGTATTTATGTGTTAATGGGAGTCAGGTGTCGTCTGACCACCAGGTTTGCACACGACTCCACTGTCTATGATATCATGAAGTTTGTATTTTATCCTTTAAACTGGAGGCATCATTAAAGAACCTTTTCTTTCTGATTTCCGTTCTTGTAGGAGATGAAACCTGATTCTAAACACGCTGTTGATTGTACACACAAAAATCAATATAACCCTGCTTTGCCCAGAGCTACATTTAACCAAAAGCACGTAACGTCCAGAATAGAGAATAGTGGACCATTATTAGTAAAGGTACAAAAGCCGTCTGACTGTCAGCAAAGGTTTTTAATATTGTTGAGGCTTGTGTCTCATTTCCATAACAAATGTTTGTTTCTCTGCTCACCAAAGTGAAAGTGGTTTCACTCAATAAAACAAGTTAATTATTTAATTTCAAACACAATTTTAAAAGGTTTGTCTGAAAACAGGCTCATCTCTCAGGTACCGAGCTGGTTCTTCACGTTGTGCTTGTAGATGACTTTGGCTTGTTGAGGTTGGTACCAGAACACAAACCCCACGGACCCCGTTATGAGCACGTGTCTCAGATCTGCTCTGTTCAGGATGATGTGATGTTCTGCTGCTTCCGTCCTCCGTCTGTCTTTGATGTCGAGTTTCGACCCACAGAACTTCCCTGTCAGCAACCACTGAGCTAAAGTCAATAGTTCAATGGGTAGATCTGGAATATCGCACAAGCTTTAAGTAATATTAGTCACTATTCGCCTTCATCCAGTCACGTGACGTCACGTCAGTCAGTTACAGTAATAATATGTTTCAGGTTTCCGTCGCTGACTAAGCAGTGAACTGGGGTTGCCTCAAATCCTCATCAAAGAGAAACGAAGCATCCAGCTGCTGGACGGACCGCGGACCAAGAGAACGGTACCGAGGAGATAGTGAGTGGGCCAGCGTCGCTGGGTCCTCCACCGCCGGGCTTCGCAGTGAGCCTCAGTCCACCGAACGCAGCAGCTGGAGAAGAAGAAGAAAAAGAAAAGACGCAGCGTCCTAAACGGGGACAAAGTTCCTTAGAACCAGAACTAAGCGGGTCAGTTGTAAGTGGACCCGTCCAGGTTCCAGTAAGACACACGTTGCTGGTTCGGGTTCGTCCTCTGCTGGAGGTTCCGAGGCTCAGAGGTCCAGACGAGCGGACAACGGGACCGAACCGTTTGGAATAAGGTGAAACTTCAAGAAAGAATGTACAGTAGACGTTAATGAATCTGATTATACGTTTATTTAAGATCAGACATGTCTGGACACAAATAAGCTGCAGCAGGTCGAAGTCAAGTACAATAACAAAATAATAATAATACAAAAATAATAGTGTTAAGTTCTTGTAACAACTAGAGAAAGAACCTGATCCTCTTCTGACCTCGTGTGGACTTAAACGACTTTATATCAACAGTTCAGACTCAATAATCAATAACGCAGATATTCATCACACAGTAATATGAGCACCAATAACATGAAACTAGTGAAAAAAACTAAATCGGTCGTAACTGTGATCATAAACACACTCAAACCAAAACCATGCAAACAGACAAACTTAAATCCAGTTGATGCGGACTAACTAAATCCTTACATTCATCATTACAGAGGCCTCATCTTGCCCATAGTCAGAGCTGCAGAGGCCTTTGTTTGGTCACGCTGCCCTTAACGCTGTGCTGCGTCCAGGTCTGTGTGATGCTCTACTGCAGCACGCGAGGTGGGGTCCGGGGATGGGACTTCCAGAAGGTTCTGTTTGCAGGCTACGCTCCGGACGGGGGCATGTTCCTGCCGGAGGCGGTGCCTGTGCTGAGCCCGGACACAATCAGGTCCTGGAAGGATCTGTCCTACACCCAGCTGGTGGTGGAGGTGTGTTCCTTGTTCATCCCCACGCAGCTCATCCCCAGACGGGACCTGGAAGGTGGGTCGGACGCCTCCACGTGCCTCTATAATGCAAAGACAGACCAAGTGAACCTTTTCCAGTAAACCTCACACACAATCAGCTGAACAGACTCTGTCTCTGCTCCAGTTCTGGTGGGTGAAGCTCTGTCCAGCTTCTCGGTGCCTGAGGTGGTCAGAGTCGTTCGCCTGAAGGAGGGTCTGTCGGTGCTGGAGCTCTTCCACGGCCAGACGTTGGCCTTCAAGGACCTGGCCATGACTTGCACTGTGCGTTTCCTCAGCTACTTCCTTCAGAAAGACAATCTCAGAGCTACTGTCCTCGTCGGTAAGACAGTAACGGACGTGATGAGAGTAATTCACATCTGAGTCATAAGGCCAAGCGTCGGTGCTGGTCGTCACGGTAACCGCCTCTCTCCAGGCACGTCGGGCGACACCGGCGGCTCGGCCGTCCAAAGCGCCAGGGGCCTGCGAGGCGTCGACGTGGTGGTGGTGTACCCGCGAGGACGCGTCACTCCGGTCCAGGAGAAGCACATGATCACCTGCCTCCAGGACAACATCCACGCGTTTGCAGGTAAAAGGTGCCGACGGCGCCGGAGCAGCGGGACGCGGCGTTGAGCTTCTGCTCCTCTGCCTCCGCAGCCGACGGGAGCTCGGACGACATCGACCGCCCGCTGCGCCGCCTGTTCGCCGATCCCCGGTTGGTCGAGTCTCACGGCCTCATGAGCCTCAACTCAGTCAACTGGTCCCGAGTCATGATCCAGCTGGCCCACTTCATGTACGCATACCTGCAGCTGAGCGGGGCGGAGGCTGACGGGGCGCTGCCGGAGGTGGAGGTGGTGGTGCCCAGTGGGGGGGCGGGGAACATCACAGGTGGGGTGGAGGTGGCAGCGACGTGGTTCTGCCTGACGGGTCCGGTCTGGGTGGTCACGCTCCTCCTTCTGCTGTGTGTCTGTTCCAGCTGGGTTCATAGTGAAGCTGATGGGGTTTCCTCTGAGGCTGGTGGCCATGGTTAACGCCAATGACATCCTTCATAGGACGGTGACCACTGGAGACTTCTCCATGGCGCCGGGTGTGATCCAAACGCTGGCCCCTGCTATCGACATCCAGGTGCTGTGGTGTTTGGTTTATGTCACACTAGAAACACTCCTCACAGCCTTTGTCCGAACCTTGTTTCTACTGATAATGTTTCTTCCGACCGTGTTTCTACTGATGGTGCTGCTTATTGCTGCCTCTCCTGCTTTGTAGGACCCATACAACATGGAGCGAGTATTCTGGCTGATGCTGAACAGAGATGGAGAAACAGTGAAGAACATGATGGAGGAGTTTCAACGTTCACACAAGTTCTCTCTGCCTGAAAAGCACCACCAGCTGGTAGCAGTCGTCAACTTATTGTCTGTGTCCAGTGCATCGGGGCCCATTTCCCCTCAACCTTCGTGTTCTCTCCATCCCGTTGTAGTTGTCACAGGTTTTCTCTACTGGAGCGGTGAGCGATGAAGGGATACTGGACACCATGAGGAGATGCTGGCAGGAAAACCACTATGTTCTGTGTCCTCATACCGCTGTGGCCGTGTGGCATCACTACCACTGTCCTCACAGCCCTGGGATCAGCAGGTAGAATGTACATCCACATATGACACAAGCCATTAGGGCATCACATAGATAATATAGATGGAACAGATGTCAGCATAAGGAAACATTTATACAGTATTGAGTTGTGGGCCTGTCATTAACCTGCATAATGAACATGAAACTATGACTAGTCAGTACTTTCATTGCAGATGTTACATTGCAACAGCATCTCCAGCCAAGTTCCAGGCTGCAGTGCAGAGGGCCGGCTTGACCTGTGACCAGCCTGAGGCAGTGCAGGCGCTGGACTCATTACCGACTCGTTACCAGAACCTGGAGCGGAGCCTGGACTGGTGCAAGGACTGGGAGGATAGGCTGAGAGAGAAGATCCAGTGGATAAGCTCCTCCAGGAAAGACGCAGACACTTACAAACACTGAAAAAAATCACTTTTATACGGCCAATATTATTGTGTGTGATTTTTACAATATCTATTTAATCTTGAAATAAACTGTAGCGTTATTAGTTCTCTAATGATGGATGTTATTGTTCCACAGCTTTCATAAAAAGGCCTTAAATGGATTTAATAAAGGATGTGGATGAAAACCACCTTCACAGTAAATCAATCAGCTGTTCATTGTCCTAAAAATAAACACGGTTTTGTCTCATTTGTAGAGTCAGTATCTCTTTTGTTGCTGTATTAATATGTTTAAAGTTCACTTGACTTCTGTCCATATACGAGTATGCCCACAGAGAAAAATATGTTAGACATTCACAACAACACCATCACAAAAATAAGGAGTGATGAGGAAGGAGGTATCCTCCTTCAATGTGATTATTGTTTTATAATTGTCAGTTCAGCAGTATAAAATATGAAGCATTCATTTTGCAGCAACATTGCACCTTTGACTGTTACATTATTCTATATGAACTACTTTACTGAGCATGAGAACATGTGAAGGACTGTTTCTAGACCTGCATTTTGTAAAGGACTGTATTTTGGTCAAAGCACCAGGACCAGATCGATGTTTTACTCATCAATCAACCATTGACCTTCAGAATCCTTATAATATTCTTGAATCTCTCTGAGATAAATGTGCTTTTAATGTAACTAGTAAATATTATAAATAATAAATATTCTTTATTGAATTTATGGGTTGGTTATTTCAGCCAATACTAGCTATGATCATATCACATGTTTATTCCCACATTGTTGTCATGAACAAAAGCGCACGTTCCCTTCGCTCTTTGTGTAGTAGCTGGGATTTGTCTCCGGGAGGCGCAGCTCACATTAAATACTGAACATAGCATCAATGAAAAAAGAGATAGTTTCATTTTGTTATATAACGAACATGCACTAAATGTGTTTGTTTGTATTTATACACTCGATGCATTCATAACAAATAAATACTTGCTAAATTTAGTTAAAGACAAAACCTCAGTTTTGTCTTTTCCAAGAAGCCGTGAATGCAACACAAGGTTTGACAGCTCGACGCCCAAACATGGCGGCTGGAAGCTAAAGCAACCAGGCAACACCTGCGCCTGCTATTATAACTGTCAGCAACCAGGAAGTAATCAGAGCCATAAAGACTCGCGGATGCAGAAAGCGAATATCTGCGCTTGTCTCGTGTGAGCTGCGGCTGAAGGCAGCGAGGAGTAAGCGGAGCGTCGCGTCGCCATGTCACACAGGTAGCCGGACCCGTCCCGACCCGACCCGTTCCTTGCTGCTCCGTCCCCGTGTGCCTTGCTCATTTCCTCGTACCCGTGTCCTGCTAGTGTGACGTGATGAGCAATGAGAGCTAGCGTTAGGAGTTTAGCATAACGCAACACACGGCTACGGTAGCTCAGGTGTCTTCGGTGATGACGTCATAGCACATCGGGTAGCGCCTGAGCGCAGTCGCCGGCCTCGACGGGAGCCTTTGTTTTGTCCACGGGGACCTGACAAAAGTCCAGTTCTGGTTGTGAGGCAAAGGTGCCACCGGGTCCACTATCTCACTCAGCACCGTTGTTCACCTGAGCCGGGCGAGGCATCAGGTTCAGCTGGAGGTTCAGGTTTTTACCTGAACACGGTCAAATGTGGGTCCGTCTCTGTGTCAGTGTGAGACGAACTGAGCTGGGAACGTTTTGCTCCAGGACTCATCCACAAACACTGAGTGTGGCTTTGTTTATCAGCAGCACTAAGTCACATGCAGCAGCGTCATGAACGCTGCTCGTGCTCTCACACCAGGACGCCTTCAGGTCTCTCCATGAACAGACTCCACAGATTTGATGCCATACGTTGTACAGGTTTGCATGAGGCTATGAACGTAACATTCAGTGCATACGTAGGACGACCTTTGACCCTAACATTCATTGTATACGTAGGACGACCTTTGACCCTAACATTCATTGTATACGTAGGACGACTTTGACCCTTGGTCTGTAGTTAAGCACAGTTCAGGCTTAAGGCCCTGACTCCCAACTGTCATTGTATGTGCTGCAAACTATGTAAAGGATCAAATATGGTGTAAAACGGATCCAGATACTGTAACTAAAACTCTGAATGGTCGTAGAACCGGTGGCGTCAGCCTCCAGTGTGTCACCACTGTGGCTATGTAGCCTGAAATGCTACAATCTGCTCCCTTCACCAGAGCACCCTTGTCTATTGGGCTTGGTTTTAATTGGACTCCTTCCTCCTGTTTCCAGGTAACCCAGCGTACTGTGATGATGTCATCTCCACCACCAGCAAAGCCCGGCGCGTCCCTCTCCCACTGGGCTCCCCTGCAGCCCTCAGCAGCCCTCGACTCGGCGTCGGTGTCTTCCCTCCTGTCGGGGGAGTTCGACAACGAGGCGGATGCAGGGAGAGGCGAGGAGGACGAGCTGGGAGACCTGGAAGTGAACCCGTACGATGGGCTGCCCTTCTCCTCGCGCTACTACACGCTGCTGGAGGAGCGGCAGCAGCTGCCCGTGTGGAGCCTGAGGCGGCGTCTGCTGGAGCACCTCGAGAGCCACAGCATGGTGCTGCTCAGTGGACCCAGCGGCGCCGGGAAGAGCACCCAGGTAGGCAGAGGCCCGCGGGACCAGGACTCAGCACCACAAACAACAGAGTCATCCTGAAAGTTTGATACAGTAACATCACCTCTGTCTGTTAAAGTTAATATGATTGTACCAATGATGAGCCTTGAATGAATGAATAATGAACCTTGTTAAATCTGTGTTTTCATGATGTTCTGCCATCAAGTGGCTAAAGTAAAATATAATACAAACAATGTTACCTGGATCATAATAATAGTTTAAAATCACTTTATATTGTGCCAACTAACAACAGGCACTTTGCTAAGTACAGAAAGGTCTGAGAAGCAAAAAAGCCGTAGAGAAGCTGACCAGTCCATCTACATGTACCAGCAGCAGCAGAGAGGAGAAAGTCCCTTTAATGGAAGAACCCTGGTCCTAAAGTAGGAGATGGTTCCACAGAGGAGCTCGGTAGCTGTAGGCTCTGCCTCCACCCAACCTGTGGAACCTCTAGAGCCACCAGTAGAGCAGCTCTGGGAAAGAAGCATGAGGGACTATGAGGTCTGGAACAGGATGGAGCTGATCATTAGGAGCTTTGATGTGAGGAGATGCAGAGAAGCAGGTGGAGCAGAAATGTGATCTCTGTTCCTGAGTCCAGTCAGACTCTGACTCAGACTCAAACTGAGTAGGGAGTTCCAGTGGTCCAGCCTGGAGGGAAGTAATGATGGAGTCAGGGTTCAGCATCACTCTGACAGAGGAGGCTCCTGGTTTAGTGATGTTCCTCAGATGTTTTAGAAGACATCCAGACATGAGGATCAGCAGCGATGACTGCCGCCGTGTGCTGTCGTCCCTCAGGTCCCTCAGTGGTGCGTGGAGTACGCCTCGTCCTTCGAGTTCTCGCAGGGCCTGGTGTGTTGTTCTCAGCCCCATTCGGTGGCAGCGGTGAGTCTGGCTCTGCGTGTGGCCGATGAAATGGACCTGAGCCTGGGTCTGGAGGTGGGCTACCGGGTGGCGCACGACGACAGCTGCACACCTGACACCCTGCTCAGGTGAGAGCGAGTAGAGACAGGGGCTCACATCTGGTAACACAGATAAATCTGAAATATGACACTGGCTAAAGGTGTATTTTTAAAGGTGACCCATAATTTTATTGGCTCATAAATATTTAAACCAATATAAAACAAAAGGTTTAATGACTTGGCTTCAATTCCCATAGAGATTATAGATTTTTTTATAGACACCTCCTCACGTTCACAGCGAGCTGTAACTGAGTGCTTCCTGCCTGGTCCAGGTTCGTCAGTGACGCCCTGCTGCTGGAGGAAATGATGTCGGACCCTCTGCTTCACCACTACGGCGTGGTGGTGTTGGACGAGCTTCAGGAGCGCACCGTGGCCTCCGACGTGCTCCTCGGGCTGCTGTGCGACGTCTGCCTCCAGAGGCCCGACAACTTCCGGGTGGTTCTGCTCGCGTACCCCGCGCTGGCCCCCGGCCTCGCTGCCTTCCTCGGACCCTCCGTCCCTCACCTGAGCCTGGACGACCACGATCCCACAAGCGGCCACCAGGAGCTGAAGGAGCGGAGGGCGGTGGAGACGGTCTACAGGGAGGTGCCGTCTGGAGGGGAACCCGTGGCCGCCGCTTGTCGTGTGGTGTTGGACCTGCACAGAAGAGACGAGGACGGAGATGTGATGGTGTTCTTGGCCAGTGCCCAGGTACAGATGTACACACTGGATCAGACACACACACACCGACCACTAAATGCAAAGTCTCTAATGACATTCTGCTGTTTCGGTAGAGTTTTATTACTGGACATTATATTTGGTGGTTTCATGTTTTGGGTATTAAACGACCGAGCCTAAGCAGTGGGTGTAGATGTCTTCAGGGTAGGAACCTCATCTCATGTCTGACAAATCAAACGGGTCCAACCAGTCTGTCCCACCTTTGTCTTGAGGCTGAATCTGGGACACTTCAGCCTCACCACGGAGAACAATGAGCCGAGTCCACACCGACTCCCTCTGTGTAAACATCACCTGGTCCCGGACGTGCAGTCAGTCATGGGTGTGTCTCTGCGTTGACCCTGCCGCACTGTAACACGCGTCTCTGTTTCATGCAGGAGATAGACGGATGTGCCGCCCTGCTGGAGAAGGAGAGGCTGACTCTGAGTCCTCAGCTGGGTTCCCTCAGGGTCCTCCCCCTGCACGCAGGGCTGGGCGCGCTGACTCAGCGGGTTTATGAGTCTGACCCTGAGGCTGCTGCCCTGAAGGAGACCTGCAGCTCCAGCGATGGGGACGGGAGCTCTGCTGTGGCGGCTGAAGGCCCAGGGGTCCGGAGGAGGGTCATCCTCACTGATGCGTTGGCAGAGGCGTCCTTCTCCCTACCAGCCGTCCGCTATGTCATAGACACAGGCCGTCAACTCCATACAGTAGGTTCATCATTGCTTCGGACTGAATTACTCACAGGGACACATTCAAATTCACCTTATTCTACCTCAGGTTTACAACCCACAAGTGCGAGCAAACTCGCAGGTGCTGAGGACGATAAGCAAACTGCAGGCTGACATGCGAGCTCAGAGGGTAAACAGCCAGCTTCCAGGTGGGTCAAAGGTCACGTCCCCGCGTGCTTCTGGGACGTCTTCATGTTCCTGGACCTGGATACGACCCGTGGTTTCTTGTCCATCTCTAGGGCTGTGTCTTCGTCTGTACCCCCAATCGCTGTATGATGGGATGGCCGAGGCTCCGTGTCCTCGCGTCACGGAGGAAAACCTCAGCCACTTGGTGCTGCTGCTCAAGAGGCTGGACATCGCCGACATGGGGCAGTGCAAGTTTCTGGACAGACCAGGTACCAGCCAGCAGACCTCTGAGGGTTTAGTTCAGGCAGAAGGGAACAGGCTGCTGCGCCTCACGTCACGGTACTGGCCCATGTGGGCCACAGAGCGGCGGCTGATCGGCTGTGTTCCCCTTTTCCAGCTCCCGAGGCTCTGATGCAGGCGCTGGAGGACCTGGACTACCTGGCAGCACTGGATGATGACGGCAACCTATCAGAGGTGGGAATCATAATGTCAGAGCTGCCCCTGCAGCCGTCGCTGGCTAAGGCTCTGATCGCTGCCTGTGAGTACGACTGTGTCGATGAGCTGCTCACTATAGCTGCCATGCTCACTGGTAAGAAACGTCCCGCTTCACCGTTTGATGTGTGCATTTAATGCAATCATAGCTCAGAGTTCTGTGAACCTTCTCCGTGGCAGCTCCTTCTTGCTTCGCGGTGGCAGATCCGAGCAGAGTGGACGATGCCGTCACGCACTGGCAGCCTCTGATGCACAGTGAAGGCGACCACATGACGCTCATCAACATATACAACGCCTTCATGAAGCGTAAGGAGCTAAATGATGAATCATAGCGAGGTCTAAAGCATCAACATAATCATGTTAATGTAAAGAGTCTTAGTCCTGAGAGTCAGCAGCAGCAGCATCATCCTCCTCTGCAGCAGCCCCGGGTTTTAAGTCCGTATCATGGCATTTACCTGTAGATAACCAGGACGAGGCCTGGTGCTCCACCCACTCCCTCAGTCACGCCTCCCTCCGTCTGGCTGTGGTGATCAGGGCTGAGCTGCTGGAGGTGCTGCAGCGGATAGAGCTTCCGGTTTCCCCACCGGCGTTCGGATGCCAAGACAACTGCACCAACATCAAGCGCGCTCTCATCTCAGGCTTCTTCCTCAAAGTAAGGCCTTGGCTTTTCTATACTAGCGGCGTGGTGTATGTCATACTGAAACTACTGTAACAAATGTGTATTGATGTTCAATCTTCTCTTTCCCGTGACATTTCCCCAGGTGGCTCACGACGTGGACGGCTCCGGTAACTACCTCCTGCTGACCCACCGCCACGTGGCTCACCTGCATCCCTTCTCCTCGTACCGGTGTCGCCAGCCTCGGCCCAGCCCGCCCAGCTGGGTCCTCTACCACGAGTTCACCATCTCCCGTGATAACTGCATCTGCATCGCTTCCGACGTCCATCCTCATATGTGAGTCAAGGAGCAGAGTGGGTTAAGCGGACACTAGCTTGGTTTACTATGTCTGTGCTGCATTATAAAACTAGAGCAAGAGATTAGACATCCTTAGACATTGAGCCAGGCACCAGCCACCAATTTATGTTTGACTGAATATAACAGGGCACAGACCCCAGAACGCTTTCCCCCTTGTCACCATTGACCATGTTCTGTCCGCTACAGGCTGGTGGAGCTGGCCCCTCAGTACTACCTGGGAAACCTGCCAGCGAGTGACGGCAAAGAGCTGCTGATGGAGCTGAGGCAGAGTCTGGAGAGCGACGGGCATCGCGACGAGCTCAGCACGAGTCCAAGAGACGGTGAAGAGGCGGGAGAGAGCGGCCGGTCCAGTACCGAGCTCTGTGTTGTCCAGTGAGGCTTCGTCTGTCATTCAGTGGTTTTGGAATTAAAATGTTCCACCCGCTGCTGAAGAACACTAATGTACAGTACAGTTGCAGTCGGTGCAACTGTGACAAACGTCATCGCTGCTCGTTTGAAGCTTTATTTGATTGGGTTTGATTTGACATTCGAATAATTTCCAAACACTCTTGTTGAGGACTGTTAACACTAATAGCGCAAAATAGATGAAGGGAAACAGCAAAAATAGGGAGGTTGCGTTTTCTGCTAAAGCAATAAAACACTGTGTCGCGACCTTTGACCTCTATGCAGATGCCATTTACAGGACATGACTGGGTTCTCAGGGATCACAGCATCTGTTTGCATCTTTTTATACAGTTTGTATATGTTTGATCTTCATTTTCCTTTTTTGTGAAGTGGAATATTTTAATAGGAAATGAGCTTTTAATGAAAGTATTTTAATGTTTGAACTGGCCTAGCTGATTGCTCACTTTATACCCACTGTCTATAAACTGCTCTGCGTTGTATTAAAGGTAAAGTTCTGTTCAGTTTGGGTCAGCATTTCAGCCTGTGTTCCGTCTGCTTACGGCACCACGAGTGGACCTGGTTTTGTGTTGTCTCTATCCTCCCTTGTGAACTTTTCCACCATTTACTTCTCATTGGATTGATCGATATACAGACACATGACTTCATGTGCGATGGGTGCGTTTGCTGCTCTGAACATTAGCTGGAAACACATAAGACAGAAAAGACAATGAACTCAGCACGTCTCTATGTATTGTAGACACTGTAAATACATCCACACGCCATAACTGGTGCAGCGACAGGTTCTGCATCAGTTATGGCCTGTTCTGTGCCGGTGAGGATGATCACAGCTTGCGTATGGAGCCTTTGGACTCTTCAGCAGAGATGCTGCAAGCGATCGGCTGCTTCTGGAACGCCGCCTCCCTCATGGTGTGGTAGGCGTCCTCATCCTGCCTGAACATCTTCAGCTCCAGCTCCGTCTGCGCACGGATGGACTGGGGGAAGGAGGAAGCGTGATCAGCTGCTGTTGGAACAGATTGAGAGTGAAGTGTGGCGTCACGCACCTCCAGGTCCTTGGTGATGGAGTGGTTGGGGCCGTGGGTGACCATGAGGAGGCCGTAGGCCTGGCAGATCAGGCTGTGGCCCTCCTCAATCTGGCCGGCGTGCCAGTGGGTGACGCCTGCACGCATCGTGGCCATGCCCAGCTGGGCGTTGTTTGGGTGGTACAGCTTCCTGTAGAGCGGGACACTGAATGAGTCTCTACCTGATAATGATAACGGTGGTGACGTTGTCAAGTTAGAATGCGCCTCAATCACTGAATTCATGATTCCCTGTCCACTCCATGGCCGCAAGTCAAACAACTAGACATGCAGTCTTTGTTGACCTGGTCAGAGGTCATGTGTTGTCCATGATGGACGTCAGCCTGATTACGCCTCTGCAGAGTCCAGTGAACACAACACCCCAGACCACCGCAAAGAACATCAGCCAACAATAAGCAGAGGATGAGCACATGGTCGACTGCTGGTGGGGTGTTATTCTGTTAAATTATGATGAAGAATATAATTAATATTATGGTGATGATGATGATTCAATTTAATTCAATTTTATTTTTATGGCATGAATTCACAACAGTTATCTTAAAGCACGAATCCCACTTGAAGCCTTAAGATGTAGCTACATACAGATAAGTGTACATGTAGTTATTTGCTATGTTTATATTTATAGCATGATGATGATTCCATCAGAAATACCTGGATCCTGTTCTGTTCGGGGTTCAGATCCATATGTTCATGTACCCAAGGTTTATTTATTGATCAGATCCCAAACCTCAAAAAAGGTTTATACACTAGACTGGTTACTTTAACCTTCATTAAGCACCTCTGGTCAAGTGAGGATGCGGATGCTCAGTCAACTGCAGGCTGGAATGTTTTAAACCTGGATCAGGGAATAAAATATTAATGATACAAGACCAGAGTCCGCCACAGTAGAAACACAGAGTGGAGGAAATAAAGAACCAGGAGGAACGACTCAGGAGATGCAGTAAAACCATCAGATGAATGAAATCCAAGCATTTCCAAACCTGGAGATCCAGACAAACAAATATCATCTCATCCTACAAGCCTGATTGTTCTTTAACGCATTAAACATTATAATCTGTAAATTATTAATAAAGAGCAATTATCTGTTAACGCATGGAGATGATGGTTGCCGGTGTTGAGCTCACCTGTATCCCTCCACCATCCTGTGGGCGTAGCCTGCGGCCTCCGTGAAGGACCTCAGGTACGAGAGCGCCTCGCTGGCCACGCTGAGCACACGCAGCTTGTACAGGTGAGTGTCGGCCAGGACGTTCTCCTGCTTCTCCAGGCATTCGTGGCACAGCTTCACCACCTGACAGAGGACAGATGGAGAACATCACGTCTCTGCTTTGTCTGAGCAAACCTCATCTTGTACCATCTTCTGTCTGTGCTGCTCTCAGATCAGATAAGCTCCCTCTCGCTTCTTTCCTGTCATTATAAAAGGTTTCGCTGTCACTGACCACTGCTCCACCTAGTGGATCGGTGCGTCATTACACCCAGGAGGCGCCTAGTTAACGTGCATGAACTCCGTCAGACTGGGGATCGGGCCTCCACGCTCATGCACGCTTCAGTCAGCAGAACCACAGACACGTTGAGGTTTGGGTTTGTACCTCGTGGTAGTTCCCGTTAATGCGACACTTCTCAATCCTCTCCAGACACTCTTTGCTGAAGGCCGTCACCTCCTTCACCTTGTCGGCCGCGGGCTGAGGACACAAAGAGGAACCAATCAGCCGCCTGTGCCGCACCTCATGTCTTTACTGCAGCGCACTCACTTTGCTGTCTGCAGCGGCCATCATCAGGTCGTCCCTCGTGTGCTGGCTGCAGTGCTGGCAGGCGCACTCGAAGAAGAATCGCTCCTTCAGCTTCTTCCTGCGTTCAGCAGACAGGTCCAGAAAGTCCACGTAGGCGACGGTCAGCTCCTCGCCCTCTGGGATCCTCCCCAGGGCTCGCAGCTCAATCCTGGAGACCCGCAAACGCAGTGAACACAATGCATCCGTCCACGAAGGCGTCGGCTCCTCTGCTGAACGCAGAGTAACACGTACCTGCTCTGAGAGTGGAAGGCAGCGCTCACAGCCGACTGACTGCAAAACAAAGGCAGTTCACATAAAACCAGGAGCTCCTGCCTTTAATTCATTACATCGCACAGAAAAACAGAAACTGGGTGGAAGTGCTATGAATGTACAATCACAGGTGAACCCTTCGCTTCCCACAGTTCCAACACCTACTTGCCGTGGTTGAGGATGACAGTGCAGTTGGGCCAGCAGTCATGGTTGACCAGGCAGAGGTTGGGGAAGAGCCCCATCCCAACAGCCCGCAGGCCTCTCTGGTCGCTGAGCGTGAAGGCGTTGCACTGGATCTGCAGGGACACAGGACGGAGGCAAAGTGAAGGGGACACGTCGTAGGAGGTGTATGTATTCGCTCAGGCTGTTTAAAGGTCCCATATTATGCTTTTAGCTGAGCTGAGTCTGAACGCTCTGTAGACTCAGGGGGCACGTCTGAAGTCCTACATCCACCCCAAACAGAAACCTAAGGGCTGTAAAGGTGCATAACAGGGGACCTTTAAAGCTGCCCACAGAAGCCTGACAGAAGAAGAACGTGTCCTAACGATGCCAAAGATCTTGGAGATGTAGTCGACGGAGTGTTGCTTCCTCCCACAGGACCAGTACTCCAGGAAACCGTACACGTCGGTCCTGAGCCGCTCGCGGTCGTCGTGGGACATGTCGGCCACGTGGTCCTCCAGCTGGTCCACCGGGATCAGCTGAGTGTCCGACGCCAGGCCCGTGCTCCTGTGTATGCGCCACAGCACACGAGCTGCCAGACTGGACACACGGAGAGAACACCTCAACACAAACATCTGCTGTGGTGCATTCACTGACCACTGTCGCCTACCGGACGCTCTGGCTCGGCGCAGTGATGATCTTCTTGATGGCTGCACATTCCTGCTTGTGTTCCTCCCAGCATGCAGTCTGGCACGTACGGTCGCAGTAGTGGGCAAACTTGCACTGAGCACATCTGTGCAAGTTGGCCTTCTGCCGGAAACAGCTGTGGCAAACCTGAGTGGCCAAACTGACAGACGGAGGGATTAGACAGACAAACGTAAGCACCCAGAGAATAATCAGTGGTGAATGAATGACAAGGAGGGGCTGCGTAGGGTCAGATGTGCAGCAGTGTTAGTGTCAGTATGGAATCTAATCATTGTGTGATTGCTTTGAGTGTTTATACAGAGACTAATATATATATTGACTGGGTGAGAAAAGAGGAAAATCTGAAGTTTTAAAGGTGGAACAATGCATTTGTGCAGATTAGAGTCAAACTTAACCTCAAGGTTTGTTACATGTGTACTAGATTTAATAAATGTGTTTAAAGATTTGATCTTAATTTGTGTTTTAGGACAAATGACCAGAATCAGAATCAGAAAACCTTTATTGCCAGGTCCTGTAGAGCGAGGACGAGGAATTTGACTTGGTGTTGGCAGGTGGTGACCAATGCAGTGCAGCGCAGTCAATGCACTGCAATTTAGGCGATTGTAGTAAAAACGTCGATAGCGCAACACCTGCTCAACAGACCACTGACGTTTATTACCTGAGATTCAATTCCAAACATTTCAAAAGAACAGCTGAGCTGGAGCTTGCAGAGTTTGGCTTCAGGTGGAGGTAAACTGTAGCATAAAGCTCTGTCTCCTAATGGACAAAGACCAGTCACCAGTAATCAGTCCCCAACCGTCAGTCACCAGCCATTAATCAGCAGTCATGAGCCATTAGAGAGCTCTGT